>NW_027180344.1:300000-432500 GCF_040956055.1 Brachionichthys hirsutus
ACCTCGAAACAAGTTGAAACTGTCAGAACAAGCTTCTTCTGGCAGATGCTGACAAAAGGACTTGTTACTGCAGTGTTCAGACTGAAATTAGTAAAATGACCTGAAAACAAGTTGAAACTGTCAGAACAAGCTTTTTCCAGCAGATGCTGACAAAAGGACATGCTACTGCATTTTTCAGACTGAAAGAAGAAAAATGACCTCAAAACACGTTGAAACTGTCAGAACAAGCTTCTTCTGGCAGAGCCTGACCAAAGGCCATGTTACTGCAGTGTTCAGACTGAAATCATCAAAATGACCTGAAAACTAGTCAGAACAAGCTTCTTCTGGCAGAGCCTTACAAAAGGACATGTTACTGCAGTTTTCAGACAAATCAGTAAAATGACCTGAAAACAAGTTGAAACTGTCAGAACAAGCTTCTTCTGGCAGAGCCTGACCAAAGGACATGTTACTGCAGTGTTCAGACTAAAATCATCAAAATGACCTCAAAACAAGTTGAAACTGTCAGAACAAGCTTCTTCTGGCAGAGCCTGACAAAAGGACATGCGACTGCAGTGTTCAGACTGAAATCATCAAAATGACCTGAAAACTAGTCAGAACAAGCTTCTTCTGGCAGAGCCTTACAAAAGGACATGTTACTGCAGTTTTCAGACAAATCAGTAAAATGACCTGAAAACAAGTTGAAACTGTCAGAACAAGCTTCTTCTGGCAGAGCCTGACCAAAGGCCATGTTACTGCAGTGTTCAGACTGAAATCATCAAAATGACCTGAAAACTAGTCAGAACAAGCTTCTTCTGGCAGAGCCTTACAAAAGGACATGTTACTGCAGTTTTCAGACAAATCAGTAAAATGACCTGAAAGCAAGTTGAAACTGTCAGAACAAGCTTCTTCTGGCAGAGCCTGACAAAAGGACATGCGACTGCAGTGTTCAGACTGAAATCATCAAAATGACCTGAAAACTAGTCAGAACAAGCTTCTTCTGGCAGAGCCTTACAAAAGGACATGTTACTGCAGTTTTCAGACAAATCAGTAAAATGACCTGAAAACAAGTTGAAACTGTCAGAACAAGCTTCTTCTGGCAGAGCCTTACAAAAGGACATGTTACTGCATTTTTCAGACTGAAAGAAGAAAAATGACCTCGAAACAAGTTGAAACTGTCAGAACAAGCTTCTTCTGGCAGATGCTGACAAAAGGACATGTTACTGCAGTGTTCAGACTGAAATTAGTTAAATGACCTGAAAACAAGTTGAAACTGTCAGAACAAGCGTCTTCTGGCAGAGCCTGACCAAAGGACTTGTTACTGCAGTGTTCAGACAGGAATCATCCAAATGACCTCAAAACAAGTTGAAACTGTCAGAACAAGCTTCTTCTGGCAGATGCTGACAAAAGGACTTGTTACTGCAGTTTTCAGACTGAAATTAGTAAAATGACCTGAAAACAAGTTGAAACTGTCAGAACAAGCTTCTTCTGGCAGAGCCTGACAAAAGGACTTGTCACTGCAGTGTTCAGACTGAAATTAGTAAAATGACCTGAAAACAAGTTGAAACTGTCAGAACAAGCTTCTTCCAGCAGATGCTGACAAAAGGACATGTTACTGCATTTTTCAGACTGAAAGAAGAAAAATGACCTCGAAACAAGTTGAAACTGTCAGAACAAGCTTCTTCTGGCAGATGCTGACAAAAGGACATGTTACTGCAGTGTTCAGACTGAAATTAGTTAAATGACCTGAAAACAAGTTGAAACTGTCAGAACAAGCGTCTTCTGGCAGAGCCTGACCAAAGGACTTGTTACTGCAGTGTTCAGACAGGAATCATCCAAATGACCTCGAAACAAGTTGAAACTGTCAGAACAAGCTTCTTCCGGCAGATGCTGACAAAAGGACATGTTACTGCAGTTCTCAGACTGAAAGAAGAAAAATGACCTCAAAACACGTTGAAACTGTCAGAACAAGCTTCTTCTGGCAGAGCCTGACCAAAGGACATGTTACTGCAGTGTTCAGACTGAAATCATCAAAATGACCTCAAAACAAGTTGAAACTGTCAGAACAAGCTTCTTCTGGCAGATGCTGACAAAAGGACTTGTTACTGCAGTTTTCAGACTGAAATTAGTAAAATGACCTGAAAACAAGTTGAAACTGTCAGAACAAGCTTCTTCTGGCAGAGCCTGACAAAAGGACTTGTTACTGCAGTGTTCAGACTGAAATTAGTAAAATGACCTGAAAACAAGTTGAAACTGTCAGAACAAGCTTTTTCCAGCAGATGCTGACAAAAGGACATGCTACTGCATTTTTCAGACTGAAAGAAGAAAAATGACCTCAAAACACGTTGAAACTGTCAGAACAAGCTTCTTCTGGCAGAGCCTGACCAAAGGCCATGTTACTGCAGTGTTCAGACTGAAATCATCAAAATGACCTGAAAACTAGTCAGAACAAGCTTCTTCTGGCAGAGCCTTACAAAAGGACATGTTACTGCAGTTTTCAGACAAATCAGTAAAATGACCTGAAAACAAGTTGAAACTGTCAGAACAAGCTTCTTCTGGCAGAGCCTGACCAAAGGACATGTTACTGCAGTGTTCAGACTAAAATCATCAAAATGACCTCAAAACAAGTTGAAACTGTCAGAACAAGCTTCTTCTGGCAGAGCCTGACAAAAGGACATGCGACTGCAGTGTTCAGACTGAAATCATCAAAATGACCTGAAAACTAGTCAGAACAAGCTTCTTCTGGCAGAGCCTTACAAAAGGACATGTTACTGCAGTTTTCAGACAAATCAGTAAAATGACCTGAAAACAAGTTGAAACTGTCAGAACAAGCTTCTTCTGGCAGAGCCTGACCAAAGGCCATGTTACTGCAGTGTTCAGACTGAAATCATCAAAATGACCTGAAAACTAGTCAGAACAAGCTTCTTCTGGCAGAGCCTTACAAAAGGACATGTTACTGCAGTTTTCAGACAAATCAGTAAAATGACCTGAAAGCAAGTTGAAACTGTCAGAACAAGCTTCTTCTGGCAGAGCCTGACAAAAGGACATGCGACTGCAGTGTTCAGACTGAAATCATCAAAATGACCTGAAAACTAGTCAGAACAAGCTTCTTCTGGCAGAGCCTTACAAAAGGACATGTTACTGCAGTTTTCAGACAAATCAGTAAAATGACCTGAAAACAAGTTGAAACTGTCAGAACAAGCTTCTTCTGGCAGAGCCTGACAAAAGGACATGCGACTGCAGTGTTCAGACTGAAATCATCAAAATGACCTGAAAACTAGTCAGAACAAGCTTCTTCTGGCAGAGCCTGACAAAAGGACTTGTCACTGCAGTGTTCAGACTGAAATTAGTAAAATGACCTGAAAACAAGTTGAAACTGTCAGAACAAGCTTCTTCCAGCAGATGCTGACAAAAGGACATGTTACTGCATTTTTCAGACTGAAAGAAGAAAAATGACCTCGAAACAAGTTGAAACTGTCAGAACAAGCTTCTTCTGGCAGATGCTGACAAAAGGACATGTTACTGCAGTGTTCAGACTGAAATTAGTTAAATGACCTGAAAACAAGTTGAAACTGTCAGAACAAGCGTCTTCTGGCAGAGCCTGACCAAAGGACTTGTTACTGCAGTGTTCAGACAGGAATCATCCAAATGACCTCAAAACAAGTTGAAACTGTCAGAACAAGCTTCTTCTGGCAGATGCTGACAAAAGGACTTGTTACTGCAGTTTTCAGACTGAAATTAGTAAAATGACCTGAAAACAAGTTGAAACTGTCAGAACAAGCTTCTTCTGGCAGAGCCTGACAAAAGGACTTGTCACTGCAGTGTTCAGACTGAAATTAGTAAAATGACCTGAAAACAAGTTGAAACTGTCAGAACAAGCTTCTTCCAGCAGATGCTGACAAAAGGACATGTTACTGCATTTTTCAGACTGAAAGAAGAAAAATGACCTCGAAACAAGTTGAAACTGTCAGAACAAGCTTCTTCTGGCAGATGCTGACAAAAGGACATGTTACTGCAGTGTTCAGACTGAAATTAGTTAAATGACCTGAAAACAAGTTGAAACTGTCAGAACAAGCGTCTTCTGGCAGAGCCTGACCAAAGGACTTGTTACTGCAGTGTTCAGACAGGAATCATCCAAATGACCTCGAAACAAGTTGAAACTGTCAGAACAAGCTTCTTCCGGCAGATGCTGACAAAAGGACATGTTACTGCAGTTCTCAGACTGAAAGAAGAAAAATGACCTCAAAACACGTTGAAACTGTCAGAACAAGCTTCTTCTGGCAGAGCCTGACCAAAGGCCATGTTACTGCAGTGTTCAGACTGAAATCATCAAAATGACCTGAAAACTAGTCAGAACAAGCTTCTTCTGGCAGAGCCTTACAAAAGGACATGTTACTGCAGTTTTCAGACAAATCAGTAAAATGACCTGAAAACAAGTTGAAACTGTCAGAACAAGCTTCTTCTGGCAGAGCCTGACAAAAGGACATGCGACTGCAGTGTTCAGACTGAAATCATCAAAATGACCTGAAAACTAGTCAGAACAAGCTTCTTCTGGCAGAGCCTTACAAAAGGACATGTTACTGCAGTTTTCAGACAAATCAGTAAAATGACCTGAAAACAAGTTGAAACTGTCAGAACAAGCTTCTTCTGGCAGAGCCTGACAAAAGGACATGCGACTGCAGTGTTCAGACTGAAATCATCCAAATGACCTCAAAACAAGTTGAAACTGTCAGAACAAGCTTCTTCTGGCAGAGCCTGACCAAAGGCCATGTTACTGCAGTGTTCAGACTGAAATCATCAAAATGACCTGAAAACTAGTCAGAACAAGCTTCTTCTGGCAGAGCCTTACAAAAGGACATGTTACTGCAGTTTTCAGACAAATCAGTAAAATGACCTGAAAACAAGTTGAAACTGTCAGAAGAAGCTTCTTCTGGCAGAGCCTGACAAAAGGACATGCGACTGCAGTGTTCAGACTGAAATCATCAAAATGACCTGAAAACTAGTCAGAACAAGCTTCTTCTGGCAGAGCCTTACAAAAGGACATGTTACTGCATTTTTCAGACTGAAAGAAGAAAAATGACCTCGAAACAAGTTGAAACTGTCAGAACAAGCTTCTTCCGGCAGATGCTGACAAAAGGACATGTTACTGCAGTGTTCAGACTGAAAGAAGAAAAATGACCTCAAAACACGTTGAAACTGTCAGAACAAGCTTCTTCTGGCAGAGCCTGACCAAAGGCCATGTTACTGCAGTGTTCAGACTGAAATCATCAAAATGACCTGAAAACTAGTCAGAACAAGCTTCTTCTGGCAGAGCCTTACAAAAGGACATGTTACTGCAGTTTTCAGACAAATCAGTAAAATGACCTGAAAACAAGTTGAAACTGTCAGAACAAGCTTCTTCTGGCAGAGCCTGACAAAAGGACTTGTTACTGCAGTGTTCAGACTGAAATTAGTAAAATGACCTGAAAACAAGTTGAAACTGTCAGAACAAGCTTCGTCCAGCAGATGCTGACAAAAGGACATGCTACTGCATTTTTCAGACTGAAAGAAGAAAAATGACCTCGAAACAAGTTGAAACTGTCAGAACAAGCTTCTTCTGGCAGATGCTGACAAAAGGACATGTTACTGCAGTGTTCAGACTGAAATTAGTTAAATGACCTGAAAACAAGTTGAAACTGTCAGAACAAGCGTCTTCTGGCAGAGCCTGACCAAAGGACTTGTTACTGCAGTGTTCAGACAGGAATCATCCAAATGACCTCGAAACAAGTTGAAACTGTCAGAACAAGCTTCTTCCGGCAGATGCTGACAAAAGGACATGTTACTGCAGTGTTCAGACTGAAAGAAGAAAAATGACCTCAAAACACAAGCTTCTTCTGGCAGAGCCTGACCAAAGGCCATGTTACTGCAGTGTTCAGACTGAAATCATCAAAATGACCTGAAAACTAGTCAGAACAAGCTTCTTCTGGCAGAGCCTTACAAAAGGACATGTTACTGCAGTTTTCAGACAAATCAGTAAAATGACCTGAAAACAAGTTGAAACTGTCAGAACAAGCTTCTTCTGGCAGAGCCTGACCAAAGGCCATGTTACTGCAGTGTTCAGACTGAAATCATCAAAATGACCTGAAAACTAGTCAGAACAAGCTTCTTCTGGCAGAGCCTTACAAAAGGACATGTTACTGCAGTTTTCAGACAAATCAGTAAAATGACCTGAAAACAAGTTGAAACTGTCAGAACAAGCTTCTTCTGGCAGAGCCTGACAAAAGGACATGCGACTGCAGTGTTCAGACTGAAATCATCAAAATGACCTGAAAACTAGTCAGAACAAGCTTCTTCTGGCAGAGCCTTACAAAAGGACATGTTACTGCAGTTTTCAGACAAATCAGTAAAATGACCTGAAAACAAGTTGAAACTGTCAGAACAAGCTTCTTCTGGCAGAGCCTGACAAAAGGACATGCGACTGCAGTGTTCAGACTGAAATCATCAAAATGACCTGAAAACTAGTCAGAACAAGCTTCTTCTGGCAGAGCCTTACAAAAGGACATGTTACTGCATTTTTCAGACTGAAAGAAGAAAAATGACCTCGAAACAAGTTGAAACTGTCAGAACAAGCTTCTTCTGGCAGATGCTGACAAAAGGACATGTTACTGCAGTGTTCAGACTGAAATTAGTTAAATGACCTGAAAACAAGTTGAAACTGTCAGAACAAGCGTCTTCTGGCAGAGCCTGACCAAAGGACTTGTTACTGCAGTGTTCAGACAGGAATCATCCAAATGACCTCAAAACAAGTTGAAACTGTCAGAACAAGCTTCTTCTGGCAGATGCTGACAAAAGGACTTGTTACTGCAGTTTTCAGACTGAAATTAGTAAAATGACCTGAAAACAAGTTGAAACTGTCAGAACAAGCTTCTTCTGGCAGAGCCTGACAAAAGGACTTGTTACTGCAGTGTTCAGACTGAAATTAGTAAAATGACCTGAAAACAAGTTGAAACTGTCAGAACAAGCTTCTTCCAGCAGATGCTGACAAAAGGACATGTTACTGCATTTTTCAGACTGAAAGAAGAAAAATGACCTCGAAACAAGTTGAAACTGTCAGAACAAGCTTCTTCTGGCAGATGCTGACAAAAGGACATGTTACTGCAGTGTTCAGACTGAAATTAGTTAAATGACCTGAAAACAAGTTGAAACTGTCAGAACAAGCGTCTTCTGGCAGAGCCTGACCAAAGGACTTGTTACTGCAGTGTTCAGACAGGAATCATCCAAATGACCTCGAAACAAGTTGAAACTGTCAGAACAAGCTTCTTCCGGCAGATGCTGACAAAAGGACATGTTACTGCAGTTCTCAGACTGAAAGAAGAAAAATGACCTCAAAACACGTTGAAACTGTCAGAACAAGCTTCTTCTGGCAGAGCCTGACCAAAGGCCATGTTACTGCAGTGTTCAGACTGAAATCATCAAAATGACCTGAAAACTAGTCAGAACAAGCTTCTTCTGGCAGAGCCTTACAAAAGGACATGTTACTGCAGTTTTCAGACAAATCAGTAAAATGACCTGAAAACAAGTTGAAACTGTCAGAACAAGCTTCTTCTGGCAGAGCCTGACAAAAGGACATGCGACTGCAGTGTTCAGACTGAAATCATCAAAATGACCTGAAAACTAGTCAGAACAAGCTTCTTCTGGCAGAGCCTTACAAAAGGACATGTTACTGCAGTTTTCAGACAAATCAGTAAAATGACCTGAAAACAAGTTGAAACTGTCAGAACAAGCTTCTTCTGGCAGAGCCTGACAAAAGGACATGCGACTGCAGTGTTCAGACTGAAATCATCCAAATGACCTCAAAACAAGTTGAAACTGTCAGAACAAGCTTCTTCTGGCAGAGCCTGACCAAAGGCCATGTTACTGCAGTGTTCAGACTGAAATCATCAAAATGACCTGAAAACTAGTCAGAACAAGCTTCTTCTGGCAGAGCCTTACAAAAGGACATGTTACTGCAGTTTTCAGACAAATCAGTAAAATGACCTGAAAACAAGTTGAAACTGTCAGAAGAAGCTTCTTCTGGCAGAGCCTGACAAAAGGACATGCGACTGCAGTGTTCAGACTGAAATCATCAAAATGACCTGAAAACTAGTCAGAACAAGCTTCTTCTGGCAGAGCCTTACAAAAGGACATGTTACTGCATTTTTCAGACTGAAAGAAGAAAAATGACCTCGAAACAAGTTGAAACTGTCAGAACAAGCTTCTTCTGGCAGATGCTGACAAAAGGACATGTTACTGCAGTGTTCAGACTGAAATTAGTTAAATGACCTGAAAACAAGTTGAAACTGTCAGAACAAGCGTCTTCTGGCAGAGCCTGACCAAAGGACTTGTTACTGCAGTGTTCAGACAGGAATCATCCAAATGACCTCGAAACAAGTTGAAACTGTCAGAACAAGCTTCTTCTGGCAGATGCTGACAAAAGGACTTGTTACTGCAGTTTTCAGACTGAAATTAGTAAAATGACCTGAAAACAAGTTGAAACTGTCAGAACAAGCTTCTTCTGGCAGAGCCTGACAAAAGGACTTGTTACTGCAGTGTTCAGACTGAAATTAGTAAAATGACCTGAAAACAAGTTGAAACTGTCAGAACAAGCTTCTTCCAGCAGATGCTGACAAAAGGACATGCTACTGCATTTTTCAGACTGAAAGAAGAAAAATGACCTCGAAACAAGTTGAAACTGTCAGAACAAGCTTCTTCTGGCAGATGCTGACAAAAGGACATGTTACTGCAGTGTTCAGACTGAAATTAGTTAAATGACCTGAAAACAAGTTGAAACTGTCAGAACAAGCGTCTTCTGGCAGAGCCTGACCAAAGGACATGTTACTGCAGTGTTCAGACTGAAAGAAGAAAAATGACCTCAAAACACGTTGAAACTGTCAGAACAAGCTTCTTCTGGCAGAGCCTGACCAAAGGCCATGTTACTGCAGTGTTCAGACTGAAATCATCAAAATGACCTGAAAACTAGTCAGAACAAGCTTCTTCTGGCAGAGCCTTACAAAAGGACATGTTACTGCAGTTTTCAGACAAATCAGTAAAATGACTTGAAAACAAGTTGAAACTGTCAGAACAAGCTTCTTCTGGCAGAGCCTGACCAAAGGACATGTTACTGCAGTGTTCAGACTGAAATCATCAAAATGACCTCAAAACAAGTTGAAACTGTCAGAACAAGCTTCTTCTGGCAGATGCTGACAAAAGGACTTGTTACTGCAGTTTTCAGACTGAAATTAGTAAAATGACCTGAAAACAAGTTGAAACTGTCAGAACAAGCTTCTTCTGGCAGAGCCTGACAAAAGGACTTGTTACTGCAGTGTTCAGACTGAAATTAGTAAAATGACCTGAAAACAAGTTGAAACTGTCAGAACAAGCTTTTTCCAGCAGATGCTGACAAAAGGACATGCTACTGCATTTTTCAGACTGAAAGAAGAAAAATGACCTCAAAACACGTTGAAACTGTCAGAACAAGCTTCTTCTGGCAGAGCCTGACCAAAGGCCATGTTACTGCAGTGTTCAGACTGAAATCATCAAAATGACCTGAAAACTAGTCAGAACAAGCTTCTTCTGGCAGAGCCTTACAAAAGGACATGTTACTGCAGTTTTCAGACAAATCAGTAAAATGACCTGAAAACAAGTTGAAACTGTCAGAACAAGCTTCTTCTGGCAGAGCCTGACCAAAGGACATGTTACTGCAGTGTTCAGACTGAAATCATCAAAATGACCTCAAAACAAGTTGAAACTGTCAGAACAAGCTTCTTCTGGCAGAGCCTGACAAAAGGACATGCGACTGCAGTGTTCAGACTGAAATCATCAAAATGACCTGAAAACTAGTCAGAACAAGCTTCTTCTGGCAGAGCCTTACAAAAGGACATGTTACTGCAGTTTTCAGACAAATCAGTAAAATGACCTGAAAACAAGTTGAAACTGTCAGAACAAGCTTCTTCTGGCAGAGCCTGACCAAAGGCCATGTTACTGCAGTGTTCAGACTGAAATCATCAAAATGACCTGAAAACTAGTCAGAACAAGCTTCTTCTGGCAGAGCCTTACAAAAGGACATGTTACTGCAGTTTTCAGACAAATCAGTAAAATGACCTGAAAACAAGTTGAAACTGTCAGAACAAGCTTCTTCTGGCAGAGCCTGACAAAAGGACATGCGACTGCAGTGTTCAGACTGAAATCATCAAAATGACCTGAAAACTAGTCAGAACAAGCTTCTTCTGGCAGAGCCTTACAAAAGGACATGTTACTGCAGTTTTCAGACAAATCAGTAAAATGACCTGAAAACAAGTTGAAACTGTCAGAACAAGCTTCTTCTGGCAGAGCCTGACAAAAGGACATGCGACTGCAGTGTTCAGACTGAAATCATCAAAATGACCTGAAAACTAGTCAGAACAAGCTTCTTCTGGCAGAGCCTTACAAAAGGACATGTTACTGCATTTTTCAGACTGAAAGAAGAAAAATGACCTCGAAACAAGTTGAAACTGTCAGAACAAGCTTCTTCTGGCAGATGCTGACAAAAGGACATGTTACTGCAGTGTTCAGACTGAAATTAGTTAAATGACCTGAAAACAAGTTGAAACTGTCAGAACAAGCGTCTTCTGGCAGAGCCTGACCAAAGGACTTGTTACTGCAGTGTTCAGACAGGAATCATCCAAATGACCTCAAAACAAGTTGAAACTGTCAGAACAAGCTTCTTCTGGCAGATGCTGACAAAAGGACTTGTTACTGCAGTTTTCAGACTGAAATTAGTAAAATGACCTGAAAACAAGTTGAAACTGTCAGAACAAGCTTCTTCTGGCAGAGCCTGACAAAAGGACTTGTTACTGCAGTGTTCAGACTGAAATTAGTAAAATGACCTGAAAACAAGTTGAAACTGTCAGAACAAGCTTCTTCCAGCAGATGCTGACAAAAGGACATGTTACTGCATTTTTCAGACTGAAAGAAGAAAAATGACCTCGAAACAAGTTGAAACTGTCAGAACAAGCTTCTTCTGGCAGATGCTGACAAAAGGACATGTTACTGCAGTGTTCAGACTGAAATTAGTTAAATGACCTGAAAACAAGTTGAAACTGTCAGAACAAGCGTCTTCTGGCAGAGCCTGACCAAAGGACTTGTTACTGCAGTGTTCAGACAGGAATCATCCAAATGACCTCGAAACAAGTTGAAACTGTCAGAACAAGCTTCTTCCGGCAGATGCTGACAAAAGGACATGTTACTGCAGTTCTCAGACTGAAAGAAGAAAAATGACCTCAAAACACGTTGAAACTGTCAGAACAAGCTTCTTCTGGCAGAGCCTGACCAAAGGCCATGTTACTGCAGTGTTCAGACTGAAATCATCAAAATGACCTGAAAACTAGTCAGAACAAGCTTCTTCTGGCAGAGCCTTACAAAAGGACATGTTACTGCAGTTTTCAGACAAATCAGTAAAATGACCTGAAAACAAGTTGAAACTGTCAGAACAAGCTTCTTCTGGCAGAGCCTGACCAAAGGACATGTTACTGCAGTGTTCAGACTGAAATCATCAAAATGACCTCAAAACAAGTTGAAACTGTCAGAACAAGCTTCTTCTGGCAGATGCTGACAAAAGGACTTGTTACTGCAGTTTTCAGACTGAAATTAGTAAAATGACCTGAAAACAAGTTGAAACTGTCAGAACAAGCTTCTTCTGGCAGAGCCTGACAAAAGGACTTGTTACTGCAGTGTTCAGACTGAAATTAGTAAAATGACCTGAAAACAAGTTGAAACTGTCAGAACAAGCTTTTTCCAGCAGATGCTGACAAAAGGACATGCTACTGCATTTTTCAGACTGAAAGAAGAAAAATGACCTCAAAACACGTTGAAACTGTCAGAACAAGCTTCTTCTGGCAGAGCCTGACCAAAGGCCATGTTACTGCAGTGTTCAGACTGAAATCATCAAAATGACCTGAAAACTAGTCAGAACAAGCTTCTTCTGGCAGAGCCTTACAAAAGGACATGTTACTGCAGTTTTCAGACAAATCAGTAAAATGACCTGAAAACAAGTTGAAACTGTCAGAACAAGCTTCTTCTGGCAGAGCCTGACCAAAGGACATGTTACTGCAGTGTTCAGACTGAAATCATCAAAATGACCTCAAAACAAGTTGAAACTGTCAGAACAAGCTTCTTCTGGCAGAGCCTGACAAAAGGACATGCGACTGCAGTGTTCAGACTGAAATCATCAAAATGACCTGAAAACTAGTCAGAACAAGCTTCTTCTGGCAGAGCCTTACAAAAGGACATGTTACTGCAGTTTTCAGACAAATCAGTAAAATGACCTGAAAACAAGTTGAAACTGTCAGAACAAGCTTCTTCTGGCAGAGCCTGACCAAAGGCCATGTTACTGCAGTGTTCAGACTGAAATCATCAAAATGACCTGAAAACTAGTCAGAACAAGCTTCTTCTGGCAGAGCCTTACAAAAGGACATGTTACTGCAGTTTTCAGACAAATCAGTAAAATGACCTGAAAACAAGTTGAAACTGTCAGAACAAGCTTCTTCTGGCAGAGCCTGACAAAAGGACATGCGACTGCAGTGTTCAGACTGAAATCATCAAAATGACCTGAAAACTAGTCAGAACAAGCTTCTTCTGGCAGAGCCTTACAAAAGGACATGTTACTGCAGTTTTCAGACAAATCAGTAAAATGACCTGAAAACAAGTTGAAACTGTCAGAACAAGCTTCTTCTGGCAGAGCCTGACAAAAGGACATGCGACTGCAGTGTTCAGACTGAAATCATCAAAATGACCTGAAAACTAGTCAGAACAAGCTTCTTCTGGCAGAGCCTTACAAAAGGACATGTTACTGCATTTTTCAGACTGAAAGAAGAAAAATGACCTCGAAACAAGTTGAAACTGTCAGAACAAGCTTCTTCTGGCAGATGCTGACAAAAGGACATGTTACTGCAGTGTTCAGACTGAAATTAGTTAAATGACCTGAAAACAAGTTGAAACTGTCAGAACAAGCGTCTTCTGGCAGAGCCTGACCAAAGGACTTGTTACTGCAGTGTTCAGACAGGAATCATCCAAATGACCTCAAAACAAGTTGAAACTGTCAGAACAAGCTTCTTCTGGCAGATGCTGACAAAAGGACTTGTTACTGCAGTTTTCAGACTGAAATTAGTAAAATGACCTGAAAACAAGTTGAAACTGTCAGAACAAGCTTCTTCTGGCAGAGCCTGACAAAAGGACTTGTTACTGCAGTGTTCAGACTGAAATTAGTAAAATGACCTGAAAACAAGTTGAAACTGTCAGAACAAGCTTCTTCCAGCAGATGCTGACAAAAGGACATGTTACTGCATTTTTCAGACTGAAAGAAGAAAAATGACCTCGAAACAAGTTGAAACTGTCAGAACAAGCTTCTTCTGGCAGATGCTGACAAAAGGACATGTTACTGCAGTGTTCAGACTGAAATTAGTTAAATGACCTGAAAACAAGTTGAAACTGTCAGAACAAGCGTCTTCTGGCAGAGCCTGACCAAAGGACTTGTTACTGCAGTGTTCAGACAGGAATCATCCAAATGACCTCGAAACAAGTTGAAACTGTCAGAACAAGCTTCTTCCGGCAGATGCTGACAAAAGGACATGTTACTGCAGTTCTCAGACTGAAAGAAGAAAAATGACCTCAAAACACGTTGAAACTGTCAGAACAAGCTTCTTCTGGCAGAGCCTGACCAAAGGCCATGTTACTGCAGTGTTCAGACTGAAATCATCAAAATGACCTGAAAACTAGTCAGAACAAGCTTCTTCTGGCAGAGCCTTACAAAAGGACATGTTACTGCAGTTTTCAGACAAATCAGTAAAATGACCTGAAAACAAGTTGAAACTGTCAGAACAAGCTTCTTCTGGCAGAGCCTGACAAAAGGACATGCGACTGCAGTGTTCAGACTGAAATCATCAAAATGACCTGAAAACTAGTCAGAACAAGCTTCTTCTGGCAGAGCCTTACAAAAGGACATGTTACTGCAGTTTTCAGACAAATCAGTAAAATGACCTGAAAACAAGTTGAAACTGTCAGAACAAGCTTCTTCTGGCAGAGCCTGACAAAAGGACATGCGACTGCAGTGTTCAGACTGAAATCATCCAAATGACCTCAAAACAAGTTGAAACTGTCAGAACAAGCTTCTTCTGGCAGAGCCTGACCAAAGGCCATGTTACTGCAGTGTTCAGACTGAAATCATCAAAATGACCTGAAAACTAGTCAGAACAAGCTTCTTCTGGCAGAGCCTTACAAAAGGACATGTTACTGCAGTTTTCAGACAAATCAGTAAAATGACCTGAAAACAAGTTGAAACTGTCAGAAGAAGCTTCTTCTGGCAGAGCCTGACAAAAGGACATGCGACTGCAGTGTTCAGACTGAAATCATCAAAATGACCTGAAAACTAGTCAGAACAAGCTTCTTCTGGCAGAGCCTTACAAAAGGACATGTTACTGCATTTTTCAGACTGAAAGAAGAAAAATGACCTCGAAACAAGTTGAAACTGTCAGAACAAGCTTCTTCCGGCAGATGCTGACAAAAGGACATGTTACTGCAGTGTTCAGACTGAAAGAAGAAAAATGACCTCAAAACACGTTGAAACTGTCAGAACAAGCTTCTTCTGGCAGAGCCTGACCAAAGGCCATGTTACTGCAGTGTTCAGACTGAAATCATCAAAATGACCTGAAAACTAGTCAGAACAAGCTTCTTCTGGCAGAGCCTTACAAAAGGACATGTTACTGCAGTTTTCAGACAAATCAGTAAAATGACCTGAAAACAAGTTGAAACTGTCAGAACAAGCTTCTTCCGGCAGATGCTGACAAAAGGACATGTTACTGCAGTGTTCAGACTGAAAGAAGAAAAATGACCTCAAAACACGTTGAAACTGTCAGAACAAGCTTCTTCTGGCAGAGCCTGACCAAAGGCCATGTTACTGCAGTGTTCAGACTGAAATCATCGAAATGACCTGAAAACTAGTCAGAACAAGCTTCTTCTGGCAGAGCCTTACAAAAGGACATGTTACTGCAGTTTTCAGACAAATCAGTAAAATGACCTGAAAACAAGTTGAAACTGTCAGAACAAGCTTCTTCTGGCAGAGCCTGACCAAAGGACATGTTACTGCAGTGTTCAGACTGAAATCATCAAAATGACCTCAAAACAAGTTGAAACTGTCAGAACAAGCTTCTTCTGGCAGATGCTGACAAAAGGACTTGTTACTGCAGTTTTCAGACTGAAATTAGTAAAATGACCTGAAAACAAGTTGAAACTGTCAGAACAAGCTTCTTCTGGCAGAGCCTGACAAAAGGACTTGTTACTGCAGTGTTCAGACTGAAATTAGTAAAATGACCTGAAAACAAGTTGAAACTGTCAGAACAAGCTTCGTCCAGCAGATGCTGACAAAAGGACATGCTACTGCATTTTTCAGACTGAAAGAAGAAAAATGACCTCGAAACAAGTTGAAACTGTCAGAACAAGCTTCTTCTGGCAGATGCTGACAAAAGGACATGTTACTGCAGTGTTCAGACTGAAATTAGTTAAATGACCTGAAAACAAGTTGAAACTGTCAGAACAAGCGTCTTCTGGCAGAGCCTGACCAAAGGACTTGTTACTGCAGTGTTCAGACAGGAATCATCCAAATGACCTCGAAACAAGTTGAAACTGTCAGAACAAGCTTCTTCCGGCAGATGCTGACAAAAGGACATGTTACTGCAGTGTTCAGACTGAAAGAAGAAAAATGACCTCAAAACACAAGCTTCTTCTGGCAGAGCCTGACCAAAGGCCATGTTACTGCAGTGTTCAGACTGAAATCATCAAAATGACCTGAAAACTAGTCAGAACAAGCTTCTTCTGGCAGAGCCTTACAAAAGGACATGTTACTGCAGTTTTCAGACAAATCAGTAAAATGACCTGAAAACAAGTTGAAACTGTCAGAACAAGCTTCTTCTGGCAGAGCCTGACCAAAGGCCATGTTACTGCAGTGTTCAGACTGAAATCATCAAAATGCCCTCAAAACTAGTCAGAACAAGCTTCTTCTGGCAGAGCCTTACAAAAGGACATGTTACTGCAGTTTTCAGACAAATCAGTAAAATGACCTGAAAACAAGTTGAAACTGTCAGAACAAGCTTCTTCTGGCAGAGCCTGACAAAAGGACATGCGACTGCAGTGTTCAGACTGAAATCATCAAAATGACCTGAAAACTAGTCAGAACAAGCTTCTTCTGGCAGAGCCTTACAAAAGGACATGTTACTGCAGTTTTCAGACAAATCAGTAAAATGACCTGAAAACAAGTTGAAACTGTCAGAACAAGCTTCTTCTGGCAGAGCCTGACAAAAGGACATGCGACTGCAGTGTTCAGACTGAAATCATCAAAATGACCTGAAAACTAGTCAGAACAAGCTTCTTCTGGCAGAGCCTTACAAAAGGACATGTTACTGCATTTTTCAGACTGAAAGAAGAAAAATGACCTCGAAACAAGTTGAAACTGTCAGAACAAGCTTCTTCTGGCAGATGCTGACAAAAGGACATGTTACTGCAGTGTTCAGACTGAAATTAGTTAAATGACCTGAAAACAAGTTGAAACTGTCAGAACAAGCGTCTTCTGGCAGAGCCTGACCAAAGGACTTGTTACTGCAGTGTTCAGACAGGAATCATCCAAATGACCTCAAAACAAGTTGAAACTGTCAGAACAAGCTTCTTCTGGCAGATGCTGACAAAAGGACTTGTTACTGCAGTTTTCAGACTGAAATTAGTAAAATGACCTGAAAACAAGTTGAAACTGTCAGAACAAGCTTCTTCTGGCAGAGCCTGACAAAAGGACTTGTTACTGCAGTGTTCAGACTGAAATTAGTAAAATGACCTGAAAACAAGTTGAAACTGTCAGAACAAGCTTCTTCCAGCAGATGCTGACAAAAGGACATGTTACTGCATTTTTCAGACTGAAAGAAGAAAAATGACCTCGAAACAAGTTGAAACTGTCAGAACAAGCTTCTTCTGGCAGATGCTGACAAAAGGACATGTTACTGCAGTGTTCAGACTGAAATTAGTTAAATGACCTGAAAACAAGTTGAAACTGTCAGAACAAGCGTCTTCTGGCAGAGCCTGACCAAAGGACTTGTTACTGCAGTGTTCAGACAGGAATCATCCAAATGACCTCGAAACAAGTTGAAACTGTCAGAACAAGCTTCTTCCGGCAGATGCTGACAAAAGGACATGTTACTGCAGTTCTCAGACTGAAAGAAGAAAAATGACCTCAAAACACGTTGAAACTGTCAGAACAAGCTTCTTCTGGCAGAGCCTGACCAAAGGCCATGTTACTGCAGTGTTCAGACTGAAATCATCAAAATGACCTGAAAACTAGTCAGAACAAGCTTCTTCTGGCAGAGCCTTACAAAAGGACATGTTACTGCAGTTTTCAGACAAATCAGTAAAATGACCTGAAAACAAGTTGAAACTGTCAGAACAAGCTTCTTCTGGCAGAGCCTGACAAAAGGACATGCGACTGCAGTGTTCAGACTGAAATCATCAAAATGACCTGAAAACTAGTCAGAACAAGCTTCTTCTGGCAGAGCCTTACAAAAGGACATGTTACTGCAGTTTTCAGACAAATCAGTAAAATGACCTGAAAACAAGTTGAAACTGTCAGAACAAGCTTCTTCTGGCAGAGCCTGACAAAAGGACATGCGACTGCAGTGTTCAGACTGAAATCATCCAAATGACCTCAAAACAAGTTGAAACTGTCAGAACAAGCTTCTTCTGGCAGAGCCTGACCAAAGGCCATGTTACTGCAGTGTTCAGACTGAAATCATCAAAATGACCTGAAAACTAGTCAGAACAAGCTTCTTCTGGCAGAGCCTTACAAAAGGACATGTTACTGCAGTTTTCAGACAAATCAGTAAAATGACCTGAAAACAAGTTGAAACTGTCAGAAGAAGCTTCTTCTGGCAGAGCCTGACAAAAGGACATGCGACTGCAGTGTTCAGACTGAAATCATCAAAATGACCTGAAAACTAGTCAGAACAAGCTTCTTCTGGCAGAGCCTTACAAAAGGACATGTTACTGCATTTTTCAGACTGAAAGAAGAAAAATGACCTCGAAACAAGTTGAAACTGTCAGAACAAGCTTCTTCTGGCAGATGCTGACAAAAGGACATGTTACTGCAGTGTTCAGACTGAAATTAGTTAAATGACCTGAAAACAAGTTGAAACTGTCAGAACAAGCTTCTTCTGGCAGATGCTGACAAAAGGACATGTTACTGCAGTGTTCAGACTGAAATTAGTTAAATGACCTGAAAACAAGTTGAAACTGTCAGAACAAGCGTCTTCTGGCAGAGCCTGACCAAAGGACTTGTTACTGCAGTGTTCAGACAGGAATCATCCAAATGACCTCAAAACAAGTTGAAACTGTCAGAACAAGCTTCTTCTGGCAGATGCTGACAAAAGGACTTGTTACTGCAGTTTTCAGACTGAAATTAGTAAAATGACCTGAAAACAAGTTGAAACTGTCAGAACAAGCTTCTTCTGGCAGAGCCTGACAAAAGGACTTGTTACTGCAGTGTTCAGACTGAAATTAGTAAAATGACCTGAAAACAAGTTGAAACTGTCAGAACAAGCTTCTTCTGGCAGAGCCTGACCAAAGGCCATGTTACTGCAGTGTTCAGACTGAAATCATCAAAATGACCTGAAAACTAGTCAGAACAAGCTTCTTCTGGCAGAGCCTTACAAAAGGACATGTTACTGCAGTTTTCAGACAAATCAGTAAAATGACCTGAAAACAAGTTGAAACTGTCAGAACAAGCTTCTTCTGGCAGAGCCTGACAAAAGGACATGCGACTGCAGTGTTCAGACTGAAATCATCAAAATGACCTGAAAACTAGTCAGAACAAGCTTCTTCTGGCAGAGCCTTACAAAAGGACATGTTACTGCAGTTTTCAGACAAATCAGTAAAATGACCTGAAAACAAGTTGAAACTGTCAGAACAAGCTTCTTCTGGCAGAGCCTGACAAAAGGACATGCGACTGCAGTGTTCAGACTGAAATCATCCAAATGACCTCAAAACAAGTTGAAACTGTCAGAACAAGCTTCTTCTGGCAGAGCCTGACCAAAGGCCATGTTACTGCAGTGTTCAGACTGAAATCATCAAAATGACCTGAAAACTAGTCAGAACAAGCTTCTTCTGGCAGAGCCTTACAAAAGGACATGTTACTGCAGTTTTCAGACAAATCAGTAAAATGACCTGAAAACAAGTTGAAACTGTCAGAACAAGCTTCTTCTGACAGAGCCTGACAAAAGGACATGCGACTGCAGTGTTCAGACTGAAATCATCAAAATGACCTGAAAACTAGTCAGAACAAGCTTCTTCTGGCAGAGCCTTACAAAAGGACATGTTACTGCAGTTTTCAGACAAATCAGTAAAATGACCTGAAAACAAGTTGAAACTGTCAGAACAAGCTTCTTCTGGCAGAGCCTGACAAAAGGACATGCGACTGCAGTGTTCAGACTGAAATCATCAAAATGACCTGAAAACTAGTCAGAACAAGCTTCTTCTGGCAGAGCCTTACAAAAGGACATGTTACTGCATTTTTCAGACTGAAAGAAGAAAAATGACCTCGAAACAAGTTGAAACTGTCAGAACAAGCTTCTTCTGGCAGATGCTGACAAAAGGACATGTTACTGCAGTGTTCAGACTGAAATTAGTTAAATGACCTGAAAACAAGTTGAAACTGTCAGAACAAGCGTCTTCTGGCAGAGCCTGACCAAAGGACTTGTTACTGCAGTGTTCAGACAGGAATCATCCAAATGACCTCAAAACAAGTTGAAACTGTCAGAACAAGCTTCTTCTGGCAGATGCTGACAAAAGGACTTGTTACTGCAGTTTTCAGACTGAAATTAGTAAAATGACCTGAAAACAAGTTGAAACTGTCAGAACAAGCTTCTTCTGGCAGAGCCTGACAAAAGGACTTGTTACTGCAGTGTTCAGACTGAAATTAGTAAAATGACCTGAAAACAAGTTGAAACTGTCAGAACAAGCTTCTTCCAGCAGATGCTGACAAAAGGACATGTTACTGCATTTTTCAGACTGAAAGAAGAAAAATGACCTCGAAACAAGTTGAAACTGTCAGAACAAGCTTCTTCTGGCAGATGCTGACAAAAGGACATGTTACTGCAGTGTTCAGACTGAAATTAGTTAAATGACCTGAAAACAAGTTGAAACTGTCAGAACAAGCGTCTTCTGGCAGAGCCTGACCAAAGGACTTGTTACTGCAGTGTTCAGACAGGAATCATCCAAATGACCTCGAAACAAGTTGAAACTGTCAGAACAAGCTTCTTCCGGCAGATGCTGACAAAAGGACATGTTACTGCAGTTCTCAGACTGAAAGAAGAAAAATGACCTCAAAACACGTTGAAACTGTCAGAACAAGCTTCTTCTGGCAGAGCCTGACCAAAGGCCATGTTACTGCAGTGTTCAGACTGAAATCATCAAAATGACCTGAAAACTAGTCAGAACAAGCTTCTTCTGGCAGAGCCTTACAAAAGGACATGTTACTGCAGTTTTCAGACAAATCAGTAAAATGACCTGAAAACAAGTTGAAACTGTCAGAACAAGCTTCTTCTGGCAGAGCCTGACAAAAGGACATGCGACTGCAGTGTTCAGACTGAAATCATCAAAATGACCTGAAAACTAGTCAGAACAAGCTTCTTCTGGCAGAGCCTTACAAAAGGACATGTTACTGCAGTTTTCAGACAAATCAGTAAAATGACCTGAAAACAAGTTGAAACTGTCAGAACAAGCTTCTTCTGGCAGAGCCTGACAAAAGGACATGCGACTGCAGTGTTCAGACTGAAATCATCCAAATGACCTCAAAACAAGTTGAAACTGTCAGAACAAGCTTCTTCTGGCAGAGCCTGACCAAAGGCCATGTTACTGCAGTGTTCAGACTGAAATCATCAAAATGACCTGAAAACTAGTCAGAACAAGCTTCTTCTGGCAGAGCCTTACAAAAGGACATGTTACTGCAGTTTTCAGACAAATCAGTAAAATGACCTGAAAACAAGTTGAAACTGTCAGAAGAAGCTTCTTCTGGCAGAGCCTGACAAAAGGACATGCGACTGCAGTGTTCAGACTGAAATCATCAAAATGACCTGAAAACTAGTCAGAACAAGCTTCTTCTGGCAGAGCCTTACAAAAGGACATGTTACTGCATTTTTCAGACTGAAAGAAGAAAAATGACCTCGAAACAAGTTGAAACTGTCAGAACAAGCTTCTTCTGGCAGATGCTGACAAAAGGACATGTTACTGCAGTGTTCAGACTGAAATTAGTTAAATGACCTGAAAACAAGTTGAAACTGTCAGAACAAGCTTCTTCTGGCAGATGCTGACAAAAGGACATGTTACTGCAGTGTTCAGACTGAAATTAGTTAAATGACCTGAAAACAAGTTGAAACTGTCAGAACAAGCGTCTTCTGGCAGAGCCTGACCAAAGGACTTGTTACTGCAGTGTTCAGACAGGAATCATCCAAATGACCTCAAAACAAGTTGAAACTGTCAGAACAAGCTTCTTCTGGCAGATGCTGACAAAAGGACTTGTTACTGCAGTTTTCAGACTGAAATTAGTAAAATGACCTGAAAACAAGTTGAAACTGTCAGAACAAGCTTCTTCTGGCAGAGCCTGACAAAAGGACTTGTTACTGCAGTGTTCAGACTGAAATTAGTAAAATGACCTGAAAACAAGTTGAAACTGTCAGAACAAGCTTCTTCTGGCAGAGCCTGACCAAAGGCCATGTTACTGCAGTGTTCAGACTGAAATCATCAAAATGACCTGAAAACTAGTCAGAACAAGCTTCTTCTGGCAGAGCCTTACAAAAGGACATGTTACTGCAGTTTTCAGACAAATCAGTAAAATGACCTGAAAACAAGTTGAAACTGTCAGAACAAGCTTCTTCTGGCAGAGCCTGACAAAAGGACATGCGACTGCAGTGTTCAGACTGAAATCATCAAAATGACCTGAAAACTAGTCAGAACAAGCTTCTTCTGGCAGAGCCTTACAAAAGGACATGTTACTGCAGTTTTCAGACAAATCAGTAAAATGACCTGAAAACAAGTTGAAACTGTCAGAACAAGCTTCTTCTGGCAGAGCCTGACAAAAGGACATGCGACTGCAGTGTTCAGACTGAAATCATCCAAATGACCTCAAAACAAGTTGAAACTGTCAGAACAAGCTTCTTCTGGCAGAGCCTGACCAAAGGCCATGTTACTGCAGTGTTCAGACTGAAATCATCAAAATGACCTGAAAACTAGTCAGAACAAGCTTCTTCTGGCAGAGCCTTACAAAAGGACATGTTACTGCAGTTTTCAGACAAATCAGTAAAATGACCTGAAAACAAGTTGAAACTGTCAGAACAAGCTTCTTCTGACAGAGCCTGACAAAAGGACATGCGACTGCAGTGTTCAGACTGAAATCATCAAAATGACCTGAAAACTAGTCAGAACAAGCTTCTTCTGGCAGAGCCTTACAAAAGGACATGTTACTGCAGTTTTCAGACAAATCAGTAAAATGACCTGAAAACAAGTTGAAACTGTCAGAACAAGCTTCTTCTGGCAGAGCCTGACCAAAGGCCATGTTACTGCAGTGTTCAGACTGAAATCATCAAAATGACCTGAAAACTAGTCAGAACAAGCTTCTTCTGGCAGAGCCTTACAAAAGGACATGTTACTGCAGTTTTCAGACAAATCAGTAAAATGACCTGAAAACAAGTTGAAACTGTCAGAACAAGCTTCTTCTGGCAGAGCCTGACAAAAGGACATGCGACTGCAGTGTTCAGACTGAAATCATCAAAATGACCTGAAAACTAGTCAGAACAAGCTTCTTCTGGCAGAGCCTTACAAAAGGACATGTTACTGCAGTTTTCAGACAAATCAGTAAAATGACCTGAAAACAAGTTGAAACTGTCAGAACAAGCTTCTTCTGGCAGAGCCTGACAAAAGGACATGCGACTGCAGTGTTCAGACTGAAATCATCAAAATGACCTGAAAACTAGTCAGAACAAGCTTCTTCTGGCAGAGCCTTACAAAAGGACATGTTACTGCATTTTTCAGACTGAAAGAAGAAAAATGACCTCGAAACAAGTTGAAACTGTCAGAACAAGCTTCTTCTGGCAGATGCTGACAAAAGGACATGTTACTGCAGTGTTCAGACTGAAATTAGTTAAATGACCTGAAAACAAGTTGAAACTGTCAGAACAAGCGTCTTCTGGCAGAGCCTGACCAAAGGACTTGTTACTGCAGTGTTCAGACAGGAATCATCCAAATGACCTCGAAACAAGTTGAAACTGTCAGAACAAGCTTCTTCTGGCAGATGCTGACAAAAGGACTTGTTACTGCAGTTTTCAGACTGAAATTAGTAAAATGACCTGAAAACAAGTTGAAACTGTCAGAACAAGCTTCTTCTGGCAGAGCCTGACAAAAGGACTTGTTACTGCAGTGTTCAGACTGAAATTAGTAAAATGACCTGAAAACAAGTTGAAACTGTCAGAACAAGCTTCTTCCAGCAGATGCTGACAAAAGGACATGTTACTGCATTTTTCAGACTGAAAGAAGAAAAATGACCTCGAAACAAGTTGAAACTGTCAGAACAAGCTTCTTCTGGCAGATGCTGACAAAAGGACATGTTACTGCAGTGTTCAGACTGAAATTAGTTAAATGACCTGAAAACAAGTTGAAACTGTCAGAACAAGCGTCTTCTGGCAGAGCCTGACCAAAGGACTTGTTACTGCAGTGTTCAGACAGGAATCATCCAAATGACCTCGAAACAAGTTGAAACTGTCAGAACAAGCTTCTTCCGGCAGATGCTGACAAAAGGACATGTTACTGCAGTTCTCAGACTGAAAGAAGAAAAATGACCTCAAAACACGTTGAAACTGTCAGAACAAGCTTCTTCTGGCAGAGCCTGACCAAAGGCCATGTTACTGCAGTGTTCAGACTGAAATCATCAAAATGACCTGAAAACTAGTCAGAACAAGCTTCTTCTGGCAGAGCCTTACAAAAGGACATGTTACTGCAGTTTTCAGACAAATCAGTAAAATGACCTGAAAACAAGTTGAAACTGTCAGAACAAGCTTCTTCTGGCAGAGCCTGACAAAAGGACATGCGACTGCAGTGTTCAGACTGAAATCATCAAAATGACCTGAAAACTAGTCAGAACAAGCTTCTTCTGGCAGAGCCTTACAAAAGGACATGTTACTGCAGTTTTCAGACAAATCAGTAAAATGACCTGAAAACAAGTTGAAACTGTCAGAACAAGCTTCTTCTGGCAGAGCCTGACAAAAGGACATGCGACTGCAGTGTTCAGACTGAAATCATCCAAATGACCTCAAAACAAGTTGAAACTGTCAGAACAAGCTTCTTCTGGCAGAGCCTGACCAAAGGCCATGTTACTGCAGTGTTCAGACTGAAATCATCAAAATGACCTGAAAACTAGTCAGAACAAGCTTCTTCTGGCAGAGCCTTACAAAAGGACATGTTACTGCAGTTTTCAGACAAATCAGTAAAATGACCTGAAAACAAGTTGAAACTGTCAGAAGAAGCTTCTTCTGGCAGAGCCTGACAAAAGGACATGCGACTGCAGTGTTCAGACTGAAATCATCAAAATGACCTGAAAACTAGTCAGAACAAGCTTCTTCTGGCAGAGCCTTACAAAAGGACATGTTACTGCATTTTTCAGACTGAAAGAAGAAAAATGACCTCGAAACAAGTTGAAACTGTCAGAACAAGCTTCTTCTGGCAGATGCTGACAAAAGGACATGTTACTGCAGTGTTCAGACTGAAATTAGTTAAATGACCTGAAAACAAGTTGAAACTGTCAGAACAAGCTTCTTCTGGCAGATGCTGACAAAAGGACATGTTACTGCAGTGTTCAGACTGAAATTAGTTAAATGACCTGAAAACAAGTTGAAACTGTCAGAACAAGCGTCTTCTGGCAGAGCCTGACCAAAGGACTTGTTACTGCAGTGTTCAGACAGGAATCATCCAAATGACCTCAAAACAAGTTGAAACTGTCAGAACAAGCTTCTTCTGGCAGATGCTGACAAAAGGACTTGTTACTGCAGTTTTCAGACTGAAATTAGTAAAATGACCTGAAAACAAGTTGAAACTGTCAGAACAAGCTTCTTCTGGCAGAGCCTGACAAAAGGACTTGTTACTGCAGTGTTCAGACTGAAATTAGTAAAATGACCTGAAAACAAGTTGAAACTGTCAGAACAAGCTTCTTCTGGCAGAGCCTGACCAAAGGCCATGTTACTGCAGTGTTCAGACTGAAATCATCAAAATGACCTGAAAACTAGTCAGAACAAGCTTCTTCTGGCAGAGCCTTACAAAAGGACATGTTACTGCAGTTTTCAGACAAATCAGTAAAATGACCTGAAAACAAGTTGAAACTGTCAGAACAAGCTTCTTCTGACAGAGCCTGACAAAAGGACATGCGACTGCAGTGTTCAGACTGAAATCATCAAAATGACCTGAAAACTAGTCAGAACAAGCTTCTTCTGGCAGAGCCTTACAAAAGGACATGTTACTGCAGTTTTCAGACAAATCAGTAAAATGACCTGAAAACAAGTTGAAACTGTCAGAACAAGCTTCTTCTGGCAGAGCCTGACCAAAGGCCATGTTACTGCAGTGTTCAGACTGAAATCATCAAAATGACCTGAAAACTAGTCAGAACAAGCTTCTTCTGGCAGAGCCTTACAAAAGGACATGTTACTGCAGTTTTCAGACAAATCAGTAAAATGACCTGAAAACAAGTTGAAACTGTCAGAACAAGCTTCTTCTGGCAGAGCCTGACAAAAGGACATGCGACTGCAGTGTTCAGACTGAAATCATCAAAATGACCTGAAAACTAGTCAGAACAAGCTTCTTCTGGCAGAGCCTTACAAAAGGACATGTTACTGCAGTTTTCAGACAAATCAGTAAAATGACCTGAAAACAAGTTGAAACTGTCAGAACAAGCTTCTTCTGGCAGAGCCTGACAAAAGGACATGCGACTGCAGTGTTCAGACTGAAATCATCAAAATGACCTGAAAACTAGTCAGAACAAGCTTCTTCTGGCAGAGCCTTACAAAAGGACATGTTACTGCATTTTTCAGACTGAAAGAAGAAAAATGACCTCGAAACAAGTTGAAACTGTCAGAACAAGCTTCTTCTGGCAGATGCTGACAAAAGGACATGTTACTGCAGTGTTCAGACTGAAATTAGTTAAATGACCTGAAAACAAGTTGAAACTGTCAGAACAAGCGTCTTCTGGCAGAGCCTGACCAAAGGACTTGTTACTGCAGTGTTCAGACAGGAATCATCCAAATGACCTCGAAACAAGTTGAAACTGTCAGAACAAGCTTCTTCTGGCAGATGCTGACAAAAGGACTTGTTACTGCAGTTTTCAGACTGAAATTAGTAAAATGACCTGAAAACAAGTTGAAACTGTCAGAACAAGCTTCTTCTGGCAGAGCCTGACAAAAGGACTTGTTACTGCAGTGTTCAGACTGAAATTAGTAAAATGACCTGAAAACAAGTTGAAACTGTCAGAACAAGCTTCTTCCAGCAGATGCTGACAAAAGGACATGTTACTGCATTTTTCAGACTGAAAGAAGAAAAATGACCTCGAAACAAGTTGAAACTGTCAGAACAAGCTTCTTCTGGCAGATGCTGACAAAAGGACATGTTACTGCAGTGTTCAGACTGAAATTAGTTAAATGACCTGAAAACAAGTTGAAACTGTCAGAACAAGCGTCTTCTGGCAGAGCCTGACCAAAGGACTTGTTACTGCAGTGTTCAGACAGGAATCATCCAAATGACCTCGAAACAAGTTGAAACTGTCAGAACAAGCTTCTTCCGGCAGATGCTGACAAAAGGACATGTTACTGCAGTTCTCAGACTGAAAGAAGAAAAATGACCTCAAAACACGTTGAAACTGTCAGAACAAGCTTCTTCTGGCAGAGCCTGACCAAAGGCCATGTTACTGCAGTGTTCAGACTGAAATCATCAAAATGACCTGAAAACTAGTCAGAACAAGCTTCTTCTGGCAGAGCCTTACAAAAGGACATGTTACTGCAGTTTTCAGACAAATCAGTAAAATGACCTGAAAACAAGTTGAAACTGTCAGAACAAGCTTCTTCTGGCAGAGCCTGACAAAAGGACATGCGACTGCAGTGTTCAGACTGAAATCATCAAAATGACCTGAAAACTAGTCAGAACAAGCTTCTTCTGGCAGAGCCTTACAAAAGGACATGTTACTGCAGTTTTCAGACAAATCAGTAAAATGACCTGAAAACAAGTTGAAACTGTCAGAACAAGCTTCTTCTGGCAGAGCCTGACAAAAGGACATGCGACTGCAGTGTTCAGACTGAAATCATCCAAATGACCTCAAAACAAGTTGAAACTGTCAGAACAAGCTTCTTCTGGCAGAGCCTGACCAAAGGCCATGTTACTGCAGTGTTCAGACTGAAATCATCAAAATGACCTGAAAACTAGTCAGAACAAGCTTCTTCTGGCAGAGCCTTACAAAAGGACATGTTACTGCAGTTTTCAGACAAATCAGTAAAATGACCTGAAAACAAGTTGAAACTGTCAGAGGAAGCTTCTTCTGGCAGAGCCTGACAAAAGGACATGCGACTGCAGTGTTCAGACTGAAATCATCAAAATGACCTGAAAACTAGTCAGAACAAGCTTCTTCTGGCAGAGCCTTACAAAAGGACATGTTACTGCATTTTTCAGACTGAAAGAAGAAAAATGACCTCGAAACAAGTTGAAACTGTCAGAACAAGCTTCTTCTGGCAGATGCTGACAAAAGGACATGTTACTGCAGTGTTCAGACTGAAATTAGTTAAATGACCTGAAAACAAGTTGAAACTGTCAGAACAAGCGTCTTCTGGCAGAGCCTGACCAAAGGACTTGTTACTGCAGTGTTCAGACAGGAATCATCCAAATGACCTCAAAACAAGTTGAAACTGTCAGAACAAGCTTCTTCTGGCAGATGCTGACAAAAGGACTTGTTACTGCAGTTTTCAGACTGAAATTAGTAAAATGACCTGAAAACAAGTTGAAACTGTCAGAACAAGCTTCTTCTGGCAGAGCCTGACAAAAGGACTTGTCACTGCAGTGTTCAGACTGAAATTAGTAAAATGACCTGAAAACAAGTTGAAACTGTCAGAACAAGCTTCTTCCAGCAGATGCTGACAAAAGGACATGTTACTGCATTTTTCAGACTGAAAGAAGAAAAATGACCTCGAAACAAGTTGAAACTGTCAGAACAAGCTTCTTCTGGCAGATGCTGACAAAAGGACATGTTACTGCAGTGTTCAGACTGAAATTAGTTAAATGACCTGAAAACAAGTTGAAACTGTCAGAACAAGCGTCTTCTGGCAGAGCCTGACCAAAGGACTTGTTACTGCAGTGTTCAGACAGGAATCATCCAAATGACCTCGAAACAAGTTGAAACTGTCAGAACAAGCTTCTTCCGGCAGATGCTGACAAAAGGACATGTTACTGCAGTTCTCAGACTGAAAGAAGAAAAATGACCTCAAAACACGTTGAAACTGTCAGAACAAGCTTCTTCTGGCAGAGCCTGACCAAAGGCCATGTTACTGCAGTGTTCAGACTGAAATCATCAAAATGACCTGAAAACTAGTCAGAACAAGCTTCTTCTGGCAGCCTTACAAAAGGACATGTTACTGCAGTTTTCAGACAAATCAGTAAAATGACCTGAAAACAAGTTGAAACTGTCAGAACAAGCTTCTTCTGGCAGAGCCTGACAAAAGGACATGCGACTGCAGTGTTCAGACTGAAATCATCAAAATGACCTGAAAACTAGTCAGAACAAGCTTCTTCTGGCAGAGCCTTACAAAAGGACATGTTACTGCATTTTTCAGACTGAAAGAAGAAAAATGACCTCGAAACAAGTTGAAACTGTCAGAACAAGCTTCTTCTGGCAGATGCTGACAAAAGGACATGTTACTGCAGTGTTCAGACTGAAATTAGTTAAATGACCTGAAAACAAGTTGAAACTGTCAGAACAAGCGTCTTCTGGCAGAGCCTGACCAAAGGACTTGTTACTGCAGTGTTCAGACAGGAATCATCCAAATGACCTCGAAACAAGTTGAAACTGTCAGAACAAGCTTCTTCTGGCAGATGCTGACAAAAGGACTTGTTACTGCAGTTTTCAGACTGAAATTAGTAAAATGACCTGAAAACAAGTTGAAACTGTCAGAACAAGCTTCTTCTGGCAGAGCCTGACAAAAGGACTTGTTACTGCAGTGTTCAGACTGAAATTAGTAAAATGACCTGAAAACAAGTTGAAACTGTCAGAACAAGCTTCTTCCAGCAGATGCTGACAAAAGGACATGTTACTGCATTTTTCAGACTGAAAGAAGAAAAATGACCTCGAAACAAGTTGAAACTGTCAGAACAAGCTTCTTCTGGCAGATGCTGACAAAAGGACATGTTACTGCAGTGTTCAGACTGAAATTAGTTAAATGACCTGAAAACAAGTTGAAACTGTCAGAACAAGCGTCTTCTGGCAGAGCCTGACCAAAGGACTTGTTACTGCAGTGTTCAGACAGGAATCATCCAAATGACCTCGAAACAAGTTGAAACTGTCAGAACAAGCTTCTTCCGGCAGATGCTGACAAAAGGACATGTTACTGCAGTTCTCAGACTGAAAGAAGAAAAATGACCTCAAAACACGTTGAAACTGTCAGAACAAGCTTCTTCTGGCAGAGCCTGACCAAAGGCCATGTTACTGCAGTGTTCAGACTGAAATCATCAAAATGACCTGAAAACTAGTCAGAACAAGCTTCTTCTGGCAGAGCCTTACAAAAGGACATGTTACTGCAGTTTTCAGACAAATCAGTAAAATGACCTGAAAACAAGTTGAAACTGTCAGAACAAGCTTCTTCTGGCAGAGCCTGACAAAAGGACATGCGACTGCAGTGTTCAGACTGAAATCATCAAAATGACCTGAAAACTAGTCAGAACAAGCTTCTTCTGGCAGAGCCTTACAAAAGGACATGTTACTGCAGTTTTCAGACAAATCAGTAAAATGACCTGAAAACAAGTTGAAACTGTCAGAAGAAGCTTCTTCTGGCAGAGCCTGACAAAAGGACATGCGACTGCAGTGTTCAGACTGAAATCATCAAAATGACCTGAAAACTAGTCAGAACAAGCTTCTTCTGGCAGAGCCTTACAAAAGGACATGTTACTGCATTTTTCAGACTGAAAGAAGAAAAATGACCTCGAAACAAGTTGAAACTGTCAGAACAAGCGTCTTCTGGCAGAGCCTGACCAAAGGACTTGTTACTGCAGTGTTCAGACAGGAATCATCCAAATGACCTCGAAACAAGTTGAAACTGTCAGAACAAGCTTCTTCCGGCAGATGCTGACAAAAGGACATGTTACTGCAGTTCTCAGACTGAAAGAAGAAAAATGACCTCAAAACACGTTGAAACTGTCAGAACAAGCTTCTTCTGGCAGAGCCTGACCAAAGGCCATGTTACTGCAGTGTTCAGACTGAAATTAGTTAAATGACCTGAAAACAAGTTGAAACTGTCAGAACAAGCTTCTTCTGGCAGATGCTGACAAAAGGACTTGTTACTGCAGTTTTCAGACTGAAATTAGTAAAATGACCTGAAAACAAGTTGAAACTGTCAGAACAAGCTTCTTCTGGCAGAGCCTGACAAAAGGACTTGTTACTGCAGTGTTCAGACTGAAATTAGTAAAATGACCTGAAAACAAGTTGAAACTGTCAGAACAAGCTTCTTCTGGCAGAGCCTGACCAAAGGCCATGTTACTGCAGTGTTCAGACTGAAATCATCAAAATGACCTGAAAACTAGTCAGAACAAGCTTCTTCTGGCAGAGCCTTACAAAAGGACATGTTACTGCAGTTTTCAGACAAATCAGTAAAATGACCTGAAAACAAGTTGAAACTGTCAGAACAAGCTTCTTCTGACAGAGCCTGACAAAAGGACATGCGACTGCAGTGTTCAGACTGAAATCATCAAAATGACCTGAAAACTAGTCAGAACAAGCTTCTTCTGGCAGAGCCTTACAAAAGGACATGTTACTGCAGTTTTCAGACAAATCAGTAAAATGACCTGAAAACAAGTTGAAACTGTCAGAACAAGCTTCTTCTGGCAGAGCCTGACCAAAGGCCATGTTACTGCAGTGTTCAGACTGAAATCATCAAAATGACCTGAAAACTAGTCAGAACAAGCTTCTTCTGGCAGAGCCTTACAAAAGGACATGTTACTGCAGTTTTCAGACAAATCAGTAAAATGACCTGAAAACAAGTTGAAACTGTCAGAACAAGCTTCTTCTGGCAGAGCCTGACAAAAGGACATGCGACTGCAGTGTTCAGACTGAAATCATCAAAATGACCTGAAAACTAGTCAGAACAAGCTTCTTCTGGCAGAGCCTTACAAAAGGACATGTTACTGCAGTTTTCAGACAAATCAGTAAAATGACCTGAAAACAAGTTGAAACTGTCAGAACAAGCTTCTTCTGGCAGAGCCTGACAAAAGGACATGCGACTGCAGTGTTCAGACTGAAATCATCAAAATGACCTGAAAACTAGTCAGAACAAGCTTCTTCTGGCAGAGCCTTACAAAAGGACATGTTACTGCATTTTTCAGACTGAAAGAAGAAAAATGACCTCGAAACAAGTTGAAACTGTCAGAACAAGCTTCTTCTGGCAGATGCTGACAAAAGGACATGTTACTGCAGTGTTCAGACTGAAATTAGTTAAATGACCTGAAAACAAGTTGAAACTGTCAGAACAAGCGTCTTCTGGCAGAGCCTGACCAAAGGACTTGTTACTGCAGTGTTCAGACAGGAATCATCCAAATGACCTCGAAACAAGTTGAAACTGTCAGAACAAGCTTCTTCTGGCAGATGCTGACAAAAGGACTTGTTACTGCAGTTTTCAGACTGAAATTAGTAAAATGACCTGAAAACAAGTTGAAACTGTCAGAACAAGCTTCTTCTGGCAGAGCCTGACAAAAGGACTTGTTACTGCAGTGTTCAGACTGAAATTAGTAAAATGACCTGAAAACAAGTTGAAACTGTCAGAACAAGCTTCTTCCAGCAGATGCTGACAAAAGGACATGTTACTGCATTTTTCAGACTGAAAGAAGAAAAATGACCTCGAAACAAGTTGAAACTGTCAGAACAAGCTTCTTCTGGCAGATGCTGACAAAAGGACATGTTACTGCAGTGTTCAGACTGAAATTAGTTAAATGACCTGAAAACAAGTTGAAACTGTCAGAACAAGCGTCTTCTGGCAGAGCCTGACCAAAGGACTTGTTACTGCAGTGTTCAGACAGGAATCATCCAAATGACCTCGAAACAAGTTGAAACTGTCAGAACAAGCTTCTTCCGGCAGATGCTGACAAAAGGACATGTTACTGCAGTTCTCAGACTGAAAGAAGAAAAATGACCTCAAAACACGTTGAAACTGTCAGAACAAGCTTCTTCTGGCAGAGCCTGACCAAAGGCCATGTTACTGCAGTGTTCAGACTGAAATCATCAAAATGACCTGAAAACTAGTCAGAACAAGCTTCTTCTGGCAGAGCCTTACAAAAGGACATGTTACTGCAGTTTTCAGACAAATCAGTAAAATGACCTGAAAACAAGTTGAAACTGTCAGAACAAGCTTCTTCTGGCAGAGCCTGACAAAAGGACATGCGACTGCAGTGTTCAGACTGAAATCATCAAAATGACCTGAAAACTAGTCAGAACAAGCTTCTTCTGGCAGAGCCTTACAAAAGGACATGTTACTGCAGTTTTCAGACAAATCAGTAAAATGACCTGAAAACAAGTTGAAACTGTCAGAACAAGCTTCTTCTGGCAGAGCCTGACAAAAGGACATGCGACTGCAGTGTTCAGACTGAAATCATCCAAATGACCTCAAAACAAGTTGAAACTGTCAGAACAAGCTTCTTCTGGCAGAGCCTGACCAAAGGCCATGTTACTGCAGTGTTCAGACTGAAATCATCAAAATGACCTGAAAACTAGTCAGAACAAGCTTCTTCTGGCAGAGCCTTACAAAAGGACATGTTACTGCAGTTTTCAGACAAATCAGTAAAATGACCTGAAAACAAGTTGAAACTGTCAGAGGAAGCTTCTTCTGGCAGAGCCTGACAAAAGGACATGCGACTGCAGTGTTCAGACTGAAATCATCAAAATGACCTGAAAACTAGTCAGAACAAGCTTCTTCTGGCAGAGCCTTACAAAAGGACATGTTACTGCATTTTTCAGACTGAAAGAAGAAAAATGACCTCGAAACAAGTTGAAACTGTCAGAACAAGCTTCTTCTGGCAGATGCTGACAAAAGGACATGTTACTGCAGTGTTCAGACTGAAATTAGTTAAATGACCTGAAAACAAGTTGAAACTGTCAGAACAAGCGTCTTCTGGCAGAGCCTGACCAAAGGACTTGTTACTGCAGTGTTCAGACAGGAATCATCCAAATGACCTCAAAACAAGTTGAAACTGTCAGAACAAGCTTCTTCTGGCAGATGCTGACAAAAGGACTTGTTACTGCAGTTTTCAGACTGAAATTAGTAAAATGACCTGAAAACAAGTTGAAACTGTCAGAACAAGCTTCTTCTGGCAGAGCCTGACAAAAGGACTTGTCACTGCAGTGTTCAGACTGAAATTAGTAAAATGACCTGAAAACAAGTTGAAACTGTCAGAACAAGCTTCTTCCAGCAGATGCTGACAAAAGGACATGTTACTGCATTTTTCAGACTGAAAGAAGAAAAATGACCTCGAAACAAGTTGAAACTGTCAGAACAAGCTTCTTCTGGCAGATGCTGACAAAAGGACATGTTACTGCAGTGTTCAGACTGAAATTAGTTAAATGACCTGAAAACAAGTTGAAACTGTCAGAACAAGCGTCTTCTGGCAGAGCCTGACCAAAGGACTTGTTACTGCAGTGTTCAGACAGGAATCATCCAAATGACCTCGAAACAAGTTGAAACTGTCAGAACAAGCTTCTTCCGGCAGATGCTGACAAAAGGACATGTTACTGCAGTTCTCAGACTGAAAGAAGAAAAATGACCTCAAAACACGTTGAAACTGTCAGAACAAGCTTCTTCTGGCAGAGCCTGACCAAAGGCCATGTTACTGCAGTGTTCAGACTGAAATCATCAAAATGACCTGAAAACTAGTCAGAACAAGCTTCTTCTGGCAGCCTTACAAAAGGACATGTTACTGCAGTTTTCAGACAAATCAGTAAAATGACCTGAAAACAAGTTGAAACTGTCAGAACAAGCTTCTTCTGGCAGAGCCTGACAAAAGGACATGCGACTGCAGTGTTCAGACTGAAATCATCAAAATGACCTGAAAACTAGTCAGAACAAGCTTCTTCTGGCAGAGCCTTACAAAAGGACATGTTACTGCATTTTTCAGACTGAAAGAAGAAAAATGACCTCGAAACAAGTTGAAACTGTCAGAACAAGCTTCTTCTGGCAGATGCTGACAAAAGGACATGTTACTGCAGTGTTCAGACTGAAATTAGTTAAATGACCTGAAAACAAGTTGAAACTGTCAGAACAAGCGTCTTCTGGCAGAGCCTGACCAAAGGACTTGTTACTGCAGTGTTCAGACAGGAATCATCCAAATGACCTCGAAACAAGTTGAAACTGTCAGAACAAGCTTCTTCTGGCAGATGCTGACAAAAGGACTTGTTACTGCAGTTTTCAGACTGAAATTAGTAAAATGACCTGAAAACAAGTTGAAACTGTCAGAACAAGCTTCTTCTGGCAGAGCCTGACAAAAGGACTTGTTACTGCAGTGTTCAGACTGAAATTAGTAAAATGACCTGAAAACAAGTTGAAACTGTCAGAACAAGCTTCTTCCAGCAGATGCTGACAAAAGGACATGTTACTGCATTTTTCAGACTGAAAGAAGAAAAATGACCTCGAAACAAGTTGAAACTGTCAGAACAAGCTTCTTCTGGCAGATGCTGACAAAAGGACATGTTACTGCAGTGTTCAGACTGAAATTAGTTAAATGACCTGAAAACAAGTTGAAACTGTCAGAACAAGCGTCTTCTGGCAGAGCCTGACCAAAGGACTTGTTACTGCAGTGTTCAGACAGGAATCATCCAAATGACCTCGAAACAAGTTGAAACTGTCAGAACAAGCTTCTTCCGGCAGATGCTGACAAAAGGACATGTTACTGCAGTTCTCAGACTGAAAGAAGAAAAATGACCTCAAAACACGTTGAAACTGTCAGAACAAGCTTCTTCTGGCAGAGCCTGACCAAAGGCCATGTTACTGCAGTGTTCAGACTGAAATCATCAAAATGACCTGAAAACTAGTCAGAACAAGCTTCTTCTGGCAGAGCCTTACAAAAGGACATGTTACTGCAGTTTTCAGACAAATCAGTAAAATGACCTGAAAACAAGTTGAAACTGTCAGAACAAGCTTCTTCTGGCAGAGCCTGACAAAAGGACATGCGACTGCAGTGTTCAGACTGAAATCATCAAAATGACCTGAAAACTAGTCAGAACAAGCTTCTTCTGGCAGAGCCTTACAAAAGGACATGTTACTGCAGTTTTCAGACAAATCAGTAAAATGACCTGAAAACAAGTTGAAACTGTCAGAAGAAGCTTCTTCTGGCAGAGCCTGACAAAAGGACATGCGACTGCAGTGTTCAGACTGAAATCATCAAAATGACCTGAAAACTAGTCAGAACAAGCTTCTTCTGGCAGAGCCTTACAAAAGGACATGTTACTGCATTTTTCAGACTGAAAGAAGAAAAATGACCTCGAAACAAGTTGAAACTGTCAGAACAAGCGTCTTCTGGCAGAGCCTGACCAAAGGACTTGTTACTGCAGTGTTCAGACAGGAATCATCCAAATGACCTCGAAACAAGTTGAAACTGTCAGAACAAGCTTCTTCCGGCAGATGCTGACAAAAGGACATGTTACTGCAGTTCTCAGACTGAAAGAAGAAAAATGACCTCAAAACACGTTGAAACTGTCAGAACAAGCTTCTTCTGGCAGAGCCTGACCAAAGGCCATGTTACTGCAGTGTTCAGACTGAAATCATCAAAATGACCTGAAAACTAGTCAGAACAAGCTTCTTCTGGCAGCCTTACAAAAGGACATGTTACTGCAGTTTTCAGACAAATCAGTAAAATGACCTGAAAACAAGTTGAAACTGTCAGAACAAGCTTCTTCTGGCAGAGCCTGACAAAAGGACATGCGACTGCAGTGTTCAGACTGAAATCATCAAAATGACCTGAAAACTAGTCAGAACAAGCTTCTTCTGGCAGAGCCTTACAAAAGGACATGTTACTGCATTTTTCAGACTGAAAGAAGAAAAATGACCTCGAAACAAGTTGAAACTGTCAGAACAAGCTTCTTCTGGCAGATGCTGACAAAAGGACATGTTACTGCAGTGTTCAGACTGAAATTAGTTAAATGACCTGAAAACAAGTTGAAACTGTCAGAACAAGCGTCTTCTGGCAGAGCCTGACCAAAGGACTTGTTACTGCAGTGTTCAGACAGGAATCATCCAAATGACCTCGAAACAAGTTGAAACTGTCAGAACAAGCTTCTTCTGGCAGATGCTGACAAAAGGACTTGTTACTGCAGTTTTCAGACTGAAATTAGTAAAATGACCTGAAAACAAGTTGAAACTGTCAGAACAAGCTTCTTCTGGCAGAGCCTGACAAAAGGACTTGTTACTGCAGTGTTCAGACTGAAATTAGTAAAATGACCTGAAAACAAGTTGAAACTGTCAGAACAAGCTTCTTCCAGCAGATGCTGACAAAAGGACATGTTACTGCATTTTTCAGACTGAAAGAAGAAAAATGACCTCGAAACAAGTTGAAACTGTCAGAACAAGCTTCTTCTGGCAGATGCTGACAAAAGGACATGTTACTGCAGTGTTCAGACTGAAATTAGTTAAATGACCTGAAAACAAGTTGAAACTGTCAGAACAAGCGTCTTCTGGCAGAGCCTGACCAAAGGACTTGTTACTGCAGTGTTCAGACAGGAATCATCCAAATGACCTCGAAACAAGTTGAAACTGTCAGAACAAGCTTCTTCCGGCAGATGCTGACAAAAGGACATGTTATTGCAGTTCTCAGACTGAAAGAAGAAAAATGACCTCAAAACACGTTGAAACTGTCAGAACAAGCTTCTTCTGGCAGAGCCTGACCAAAGGCCATGTTACTGCAGTGTTCAGACTGAAATCATCAAAATGACCTGAAAACTAGTCAGAACAAGCTTCTTCTGGCAGAGCCTTACAAAAGGACATGTTACTGCAGTTTTCAGACAAATCAGTAAAATGACCTGAAAACAAGTTGAAACTGTCAGAACAAGCTTCTTCTGGCAGAGCCTGACAAAAGGACATGCGACTGCAGTGTTCAGACTGAAATCATCAAAATGACCTGAAAACTAGTCAGAACAAGCTTCTTCTGGCAGAGCCTTACAAAAGGACATGTTACTGCAGTTTTCAGACAAATCAGTAAAATGACCTGAAAACAAGTTGAAACTGTCAGAACAAGCTTCTTCTGGCAGAGCCTGACAAAAGGACATGCGACTGCAGTGTTCAGACTGAAATCATCCAAATGACCTCAAAACAAGTTGAAACTGTCAGAACAAGCTTCTTCTGGCAGAGCCTGACCAAAGGCCATGTTACTGCAGTGTTCAGACTGAAATCATCAAAATGACCTGAAAACTAGTCAGAACAAGCTTCTTCTGGCAGAGCCTTACAAAAGGACATGTTACTGCAGTTTTCAGACAAATCAGTAAAATGACCTGAAAACAAGTTGAAACTGTCAGAAGAAGCTTCTTCTGGCAGAGCCTGACAAAAGGACATGCGACTGCAGTGTTCAGACTGAAATCATCAAAATGACCTGAAAACTAGTCAGAACAAGCTTCTTCTGGCAGAGCCTTACAAAAGGACATGTTACTGCATTTTTCAGACTGAAAGAAGAAAAATGACCTCGAAACAAGTTGAAACTGTCAGAACAAGCTTCTTCTGGCAGATGCTGACAAAAGGACATGTTACTGCAGTGTTCAGACTGAAATTAGTTAAATGACCTGAAAACAAGTTGAAACTGTCAGAACAAGCGTCTTCTGGCAGAGCCTGACCAAAGGACTTGTTACTGCAGTGTTCAGACAGGAATCATCCAAATGACCTCAAAACAAGTTGAAACTGTCAGAACAAGCTTCTTCTGGCAGATGCTGACAAAAGGACTTGTTACTGCAGTTTTCAGACTGAAATTAGTAAAATGACCTGAAAACAAGTTGAAACTGTCAGAACAAGCTTCTTCTGGCAGAGCCTGACAAAAGGACTTGTCACTGCAGTGTTCAGACTGAAATTAGTAAAATGACCTGAAAACAAGTTGAAACTGTCAGAACAAGCTTCTTCCAGCAGATGCTGACAAAAGGACATGTTACTGCATTTTTCAGACTGAAAGAAGAAAAATGACCTCGAAACAAGTTGAAACTGTCAGAACAAGCTTCTTCTGGCAGATGCTGACAAAAGGACATGTTACTGCAGTGTTCAGACTGAAATTAGTTAAATGACCTGAAAACAAGTTGAAACTGTCAGAACAAGCGTCTTCTGGCAGAGCCTGACCAAAGGACTTGTTACTGCAGTGTTCAGACAGGAATCATCCAAATGACCTCGAAACAAGTTGAAACTGTCAGAACAAGCTTCTTCCGGCAGATGCTGACAAAAGGACATGTTACTGCAGTTCTCAGACTGAAAGAAGAAAAATGACCTCAAAACACGTTGAAACTGTCAGAACAAGCTTCTTCTGGCAGAGCCTGACCAAAGGCCATGTTACTGCAGTGTTCAGACTGAAATCATCAAAATGACCTGAAAACTAGTCAGAACAAGCTTCTTCTGGCAGCCTTACAAAAGGACATGTTACTGCAGTTTTCAGACAAATCAGTAAAATGACCTGAAAACAAGTTGAAACTGTCAGAACAAGCTTCTTCTGGCAGAGCCTGACAAAAGGACATGCGACTGCAGTGTTCAGACTGAAATCATCAAAATGACCTGAAAACTAGTCAGAACAAGCTTCTTCTGGCAGAGCCTTACAAAAGGACATGTTACTGCAGTTTTCAGACAAATCAGTAAAATGACCTGAAAACAAGTTGAAACTGTCAGAACAAGCTTCTTCTGGCAGAGCCTGACAAAAGGACATGCAACTGCAGTGTTCAGACTGAAATCATCCAAATGACCTCAAAACAAGTTGAAACTGTCAGAACAAGCTTCTTCTGGCAGAGCCTGACCAAAGGCCATGTTACTGCAGTGTTCAGACTGAAATCATCAAAATGACCTGAAAACTAGTCAGAACAAGCTTCTTCTGGCAGAGCCTTACAAAAGGACATGTTACTGCAGTTTTCAGACAAATCAGTAAAATGACCTGAAAACAAGTTGAAACTGTCAGAAGAAGCTTCTTCTGGCAGAGCCTGACAAAAGGACATGCGACTGCAGTGTTCAGACTGAAATCATCAAAATGACCTGAAAACTAGTCAGAACAAGCTTCTTCTGGCAGAGCCTTACAAAAGGACATGTTACTGCATTTTTCAGACTGAAAGAAGAAAAATGACCTCGAAACAAGTTGAAACTGTCAGAACAAGCTTCTTCTGGCAGATGCTGACAAAAGGACATGTTACTGCAGTGTTCAGACTGAAATTAGTTAAATGACCTGAAAACAAGTTGAAACTGTCAGAACAAGCGTCTTCTGGCAGAGCCTGACCAAAGGACTTGTTACTGCAGTGTTCAGACAGGAATCATCCAAATGACCTCAAAACAAGTTGAAACTGTCAGAACAAGCTTCTTCTGGCAGATGCTGACAAAAGGACTTGTTACTGCAGTTTTCAGACTGAAATTAGTAAAATGACCTGAAAACAAGTTGAAACTGTCAGAACAAGCTTCTTCTGGCAGAGCCTGACAAAAGGACTTGTCACTGCAGTGTTCAGACTGAAATTAGTAAAATGACCTGAAAACAAGTTGAAACTGTCAGAACAAGCTTCTTCCAGCAGATGCTGACAAAAGGACATGTTACTGCATTTTTCAGACTGAAAGAAGAAAAATGACCTCGAAACAAGTTGAAACTGTCAGAACAAGCTTCTTCTGGCAGATGCTGACAAAAGGACATGTTACTGCAGTGTTCAGACTGAAATTAGTTAAATGACCTGAAAACAAGTTGAAACTGTCAGGACAAGCGTCTTCTGGCAGAGCCTGACCAAAGGACTTGTTACTGCAGTGTTCAGACAGGAATCATCCAAATGACCTCGAAACAAGTTGAAACTGTCAGAACAAGCTTCTTCCGGCAGATGCTGACAAAAGGACATGTTACTGCAGTTCTCAGACTGAAAGAAGAAAAATGACCTCAAAACACGTTGAAACTGTCAGAACAAGCTTCTTCTGGCAGAGCCTGACCAAAGGCCATGTTACTGCAGTGTTCAGACTGAAATCATCAAAATGACCTGAAAACTAGTCAGAACAAGCTTCTTCTGGCAGCCTTACAAAAGGACATGTTACTGCAGTTTTCAGACAAATCAGTAAAATGACCTGAAAACAAGTTGAAACTGTCAGAACAAGCTTCTTCTGGCAGAGCCTGACAAAAGGACATGCGACTGCAGTGTTCAGACTGAAATCATCAAAATGACCTGAAAACTAGTCAGAACAAGCTTCTTCTGGCAGAGCCTTACAAAAGGACATGTTACTGCAGTTTTCAGACAAATCAGTAAAATGACCTGAAAACAAGTTGAAACTGTCAGAACAAGCTTCTTCTGGCAGAGCCTGACAAAAGGACATGCGACTGCAGTGTTCAGACTGAAATCATCCAAATGACCTCAAAACAAGTTGAAACTGTCAGAACAAGCTTCTTCTGGCAGAGCCTGACCAAAGGCCATGTTACTGCAGTGTTCAGACTGAAATCATCAAAATGACCTGAAAACTAGTCAGAACAAGCTTCTTCTGGCAGAGCCTTACAAAAGGACATGTTACTGCAGTTTTCAGACAAATCAGTAAAATGACCTGAAAACAAGTTGAAACTGTCAGAAGAAGCTTCTTCTGGCAGAGCCTGACAAAAGGACATGCGACTGCAGTGTTCAGACTGAAATCATCAAAATGACCTGAAAACTAGTCAGAACAAGCTTCTTCTGGCAGAGCCTTACAAAAGGACATGTTACTGCATTTTTCAGACTGAAAGAAGAAAAATGACCTCGAAACAAGTTGAAACTGTCAGAACAAGCTTCTTCCGGCAGATGCTGACAAAAGGACATGTTACTGCAGTGTTCAGACTGAAAGAAGAAAAATGACCTCAAAACACGTTGAAACTGTCAGAACAAGCTTCTTCTGGCAGAGCCTGACCAAAGGCCATGTTACTGCAGTGTTCAGACTGAAATCATCAAAATGACCTGAAAACTAGTCAGAACAAGCTTCTTCTGGCAGAGCCTTACAAAAGGACATGTTACTGCAGTTTTCAGACAAATCAGTAAAATGACCTGAAAACAAGTTGAAACTGTCAGAACAAGCTTCTTCCGGCAGATGCTGACAAAAGGACATGTTACTGCAGTGTTCAGACTGAAAGAAGAAAAATGACCTCAAAACACGTTGAAACTGTCAGAACAAGCTTCTTCTGGCAGAGCCTGACAAAAGGACATGCAACTGCAGTGTTCAGACTGAAATCATCCAAATGACCTCAAAACAAGTTGAAACTGTCAGAACAAGCTTCTTCTGGCAGAGCCTGACCAAAGGCCATGTTACTGCAGTGTTCAGACTGAAATCATCAAAATGACCTGAAAACTAGTCAGAACAAGCTTCTTCTGGCAGAGCCTTACAAAAGGACATGTTACTGCAGTTTTCAGACAAATCAGTAAAATGACCTGAAAACAAGTTGAAACTGTCAGAAGAAGCTTCTTCTGGCAGAGCCTGACAAAAGGACATGCGACTGCAGTGTTCAGACTGAAATCATCAAAATGACCTGAAAACTAGTCAGAACAAGCTTCTTCTGGCAGAGCCTTACAAAAGGACATGTTACTGCATTTTTCAGACTGAAAGAAGAAAAATGACCTCGAAACAAGTTGAAACTGTCAGAACAAGCTTCTTCTGGCAGATGCTGACAAAAGGACATGTTACTGCAGTGTTCAGACTGAAATTAGTTAAATGACCTGAAAACAAGTTGAAACTGTCAGAACAAGCGTCTTCTGGCAGAGCCTGACCAAAGGACTTGTTACTGCAGTGTTCAGACAGGAATCATCCAAATGACCTCAAAACAAGTTGAAACTGTCAGAACAAGCTTCTTCTGGCAGATGCTGACAAAAGGACTTGTTACTGCAGTTTTCAGACTGAAATTAGTAAAATGACCTGAAAACAAGTTGAAACTGTCAGAACAAGCTTCTTCTGGCAGAGCCTGACAAAAGGACTTGTCACTGCAGTGTTCAGACTGAAATTAGTAAAATGACCTGAAAACAAGTTGAAACTGTCAGAACAAGCTTCTTCCAGCAGATGCTGACAAAAGGACATGTTACTGCATTTTTCAGACTGAAAGAAGAAAAATGACCTCGAAACAAGTTGAAACTGTCAGAACAAGCTTCTTCTGGCAGATGCTGACAAAAGGACATGTTACTGCAGTGTTCAGACTGAAATTAGTTAAATGACCTGAAAACAAGTTGAAACTGTCAGGACAAGCGTCTTCTGGCAGAGCCTGACCAAAGGACTTGTTACTGCAGTGTTCAGACAGGAATCATCCAAATGACCTCGAAACAAGTTGAAACTGTCAGAACAAGCTTCTTCCGGCAGATGCTGACAAAAGGACATGTTACTGCAGTTCTCAGACTGAAAGAAGAAAAATGACCTCAAAACACGTTGAAACTGTCAGAACAAGCTTCTTCTGGCAGAGCCTGACCAAAGGCCATGTTACTGCAGTGTTCAGACTGAAATCATCAAAATGACCTGAAAACTAGTCAGAACAAGCTTCTTCTGGCAGCCTTACAAAAGGACATGTTACTGCAGTTTTCAGACAAATCAGTAAAATGACCTGAAAACAAGTTGAAACTGTCAGAACAAGCTTCTTCTGGCAGAGCCTGACAAAAGGACATGCGACTGCAGTGTTCAGACTGAAATCATCAAAATGACCTGAAAACTAGTCAGAACAAGCTTCTTCTGGCAGAGCCTTACAAAAGGACATGTTACTGCAGTTTTCAGACAAATCAGTAAAATGACCTGAAAACAAGTTGAAACTGTCAGAACAAGCTTCTTCTGGCAGAGCCTGACAAAAGGACATGCGACTGCAGTGTTCAGACTGAAATCATCCAAATGACCTCAAAACAAGTTGAAACTGTCAGAACAAGCTTCTTCTGGCAGAGCCTGACAAAAGGACATGCGACTGCAGTGTTCAGACTGAAATCATCCAAATGACCTCAAAACAAGTTGAAACTGTCAGAACAAGCTTCTTCTGGCAGAGCCTGACCAAAGGCCATGTTACTGCAGTGTTCAGACTGAAATCATCAAAATGACCTGAAAACTAGTCAGAACAAGCTTCTTCTGGCAGAGCCTTACAAAAGGACATGTTACTGCAGTTTTCAGACAAATCAGTAAAATGACCTGAAAACAAGTTGAAACTGTCAGAAGAAGCTTCTTCTGGCAGAGCCTGACAAAAGGACATGCGACTGCAGTGTTCAGACTGAAATCATCAAAATGACCTGAAAACTAGTCAGAACAAGCTTCTTCTGGCAGAGCCTTACAAAAGGACATGTTACTGCATTTTTCAGACTGAAAGAAGAAAAATGACCTCGAAACAAGTTGAAACTGTCAGAACAAGCTTCTTCCGGCAGATGCTGACAAAAGGACATGTTACTGCAGTGTTCAGACTGAAAGAAGAAAAATGACCTCAAAACACGTTGAAACTGTCAGAACAAGCTTCTTCTGGCAGAGCCTGACCAAAGGCCATGTTACTGCAGTGTTCAGACTGAAATCATCAAAATGACCTGAAAACTAGTCAGAACAAGCTTCTTCTGGCAGAGCCTTACAAAAGGACATGTTACTGCAGTTTTCAGACAAATCAGTAAAATGACCTGAAAACAAGTTGAAACTGTCAGAACAAGCTTCTTCCGGCAGATGCTGACAAAAGGACATGTTACTGCAGTGTTCAGACTGAAAGAAGAAAAATGACCTCAAAACACGTTGAAACTGTCAGAACAAGCTTCTTCTGGCAGAGCCTGACCAAAGGCCATGTTACTGCAGTGTTCAGACTGAAATCATCGAAATGACCTGAAAACTAGTCAGAACAAGCTTCTTCTGGCAGAGCCTTACAAAAGGACATGTTACTGCAGTTTTCAGACAAATCAGTAAAATGACCTGAAAACAAGTTGAAACTGTCAGAACAAGCTTCTTCTGGCAGAGCCTGACCAAAGGACATGTTACTGCAGTGTTCAGACTGAAATCAGCAAAATGACCTCAAAACAAGTTGAAACTGTCAGAACAAGCTTCTTCTGGCAGATGCTGACAAAAGGACTTGTTACTGCAGTTTTCAGACTGAAATTAGTAAAATGACCTGAAAACAAGTTGAAACTGTCAGAACAAGCTTCTTCTGGCAGAGCCTGACAAAAGGACTTGTTACTGCAGTGTTCAGACTGAAATTAGTAAAATGACCTGAAAACAAGTTGAAACTGTCAGAACAAGCTTCGTCCAGCAGATGCTGACAAAAGGACATGCTACTGCATTTTTCAGACTGAAAGAAGAAAAATGACCTCGAAACAAGTTGAAACTGTCAGAACAAGCTTCTTCTGGCAGATGCTGACAAAAGGACATGTTACTGCAGTGTTCAGACTGAAATTAGTTAAATGACCTGAAAACAAGTTGAAACTGTCAGAACAAGCGTCTTCTGGCAGAGCCTGACCAAAGGACTTGTTACTGCAGTGTTCAGACAGGAATCATCCAAATGACCTCGAAACAAGTTGAAACTGTCAGAACAAGCTTCTTCTGGCAGATGCTGACAAAAGGACTTGTTACTGCAGTTTTCAGACTGAAATTAGTAAAATGACCTGAAAACAAGTTGAAACTGTCAGAACAAGCTTCTTCTGGCAGAGCCTGACAAAAGGACTTGTTACTGCAGTGTTCAGACTGAAATTAGTAAAATGACCTGAAAACAAGTTGAAACTGTCAGAACAAGCTTCTTCTGGCAGAGCCTGACCAAAGGCCATGTTACTGCAGTGTTCAGACTGAAATCATCAAAATGACCTGAAAACTAGTCAGAACAAGCTTCTTCTGGCAGAGCCTTACAAAAGGACATGTTACTGCAGTTTTCAGACAAATCAGTAAAATGACCTGAAAACAAGTTGAAACTGTCAGAACAAGCTTCTTCTGGCAGAGCCTGACAAAAGGACATGCGACTGCAGTGTTCAGACTGAAATCATCAAAATGACCTGAAAACTAGTCAGAACAAGCTTCTTCTGGCAGAGCCTTACAAAAGGACATGTTACTGCAGTTTTCAGACAAATCAGTAAAATGACCTGAAAACAAGTTGAAACTGTCAGAACAAGCTTCTTCTGGCAGAGCCTGACAAAAGGACATGCGACTGCAGTGTTCAGACTGAAATCATCAAAATGACCTGAAAACTAGTCAGAACAAGCTTCTTCTGGCAGAGCCTTACAAAAGGACATGTTACTGCATTTTTCAGACTGAAAGAAGAAAAATGACCTCGAAACAAGTTGAAACTGTCAGAACAAGCTTCTTCTGGCAGATGCTGACAAAAGGACATGTTACTGCAGTGTTCAGACTGAAATTAGTTAAATGACCTGAAAACAAGTTGAAACTGTCAGAACAAGCGTCTTCTGGCAGAGCCTGACCAAAGGACTTGTTACTGCAGTGTTCAGACAGGAATCATCCAAATGACCTCGAAACAAGTTGAAACTGTCAGAACAAGCTTCTTCTGGCAGATGCTGACAAAAGGACTTGTTACTGCAGTTTTCAGACTGAAATTAGTAAAATGACCTGAAAACAAGTTGAAACTGTCAGAACAAGCTTCTTCTGGCAGAGCCTGACAAAAGGACTTGTTACTGCAGTGTTCAGACTGAAATTAGTAAAATGACCTGAAAACAAGTTGAAACTGTCAGAACAAGCTTCTTCCAGCAGATGCTGACAAAAGGACATGTTACTGCATTTTTCAGACTGAAAGAAGAAAAATGACCTCGAAACAAGTTGAAACTGTCAGAACAAGCTTCTTCTGGCAGATGCTGACAAAAGGACATGTTACTGCAGTGTTCAGACTGAAATTAGTTAAATGACCTGAAAACAAGTTGAAACTGTCAGAACAAGCGTCTTCTGGCAGAGCCTGACCAAAGGACTTGTTACTGCAGTGTTCAGACAGGAATCATCCAAATGACCTCGAAACAAGTTGAAACTGTCAGAACAAGCTTCTTCCGGCAGATGCTGACAAAAGGACATGTTACTGCAGTTCTCAGACTGAAAGAAGAAAAATGACCTCAAAACACGTTGAAACTGTCAGAACAAGCTTCTTCTGGCAGAGCCTGACCAAAGGCCATGTTACTGCAGTGTTCAGACTGAAATCATCAAAATGACCTGAAAACTAGTCAGAACAAGCTTCTTCTGGCAGAGCCTTACAAAAGGACATGTTACTGCAGTTTTCAGACAAATCAGTAAAATGACCTGAAAACAAGTTGAAACTGTCAGAACAAGCTTCTTCTGGCAGAGCCTGACAAAAGGACATGCGACTGCAGTGTTCAGACTGAAATCATCAAAATGACCTGAAAACTAGTCAGAACAAGCTTCTTCTGGCAGAGCCTTACAAAAGGACATGTTACTGCAGTTTTCAGACAAATCAGTAAAATGACCTGAAAACAAGTTGAAACTGTCAGAACAAGCTTCTTCTGGCAGAGCCTGACAAAAGGACATGCGACTGCAGTGTTCAGACTGAAATCATCCAAATGACCTCAAAACAAGTTGAAACTGTCAGAACAAGCTTCTTCTGGCAGAGCCTGACCAAAGGCCATGTTACTGCAGTGTTCAGACTGAAATCATCAAAATGACCTGAAAACTAGTCAGAACAAGCTTCTTCTGGCAGAGCCTTACAAAAGGACATGTTACTGCAGTTTTCAGACAAATCAGTAAAATGACCTGAAAACAAGTTGAAACTGTCAGAAGAAGCTTCTTCTGGCAGAGCCTGACAAAAGGACATGCGACTGCAGTGTTCAGACTGAAATCATCAAAATGACCTGAAAACTAGTCAGAACAAGCTTCTTCTGGCAGAGCCTTACAAAAGGACATGTTACTGCATTTTTCAGACTGAAAGAAGAAAAATGACCTCGAAACAAGTTGAAACTGTCAGAACAAGCTTCTTCTGGCAGATGCTGACAAAAGGACATGTTACTGCAGTGTTCAGACTGAAATTAGTTAAATGACCTGAAAACAAGTTGAAACTGTCAGAACAAGCGTCTTCTGGCAGAGCCTGACCAAAGGACTTGTTACTGCAGTGTTCAGACAGGAATCATCCAAATGACCTCGAAACAAGTTGAAACTGTCAGAACAAGCTTCTTCCGGCAGATGCTGACAAAAGGACATGTTACTGCAGTGTTCAGACTGAAAGAAGAAAAATGACCTCAAAACACGTTGAAACTGTCAGAACAAGCTTCTTCTGGCAGAGCCTGACCAAAGGCCATGTTACTGCAGTGTTCAGACTGAAATCATCAAAATGACCTGAAAACTAGTCAGAACAAGCTTCTTCTGGCAGAGCCTTACAAAAGGACATGTTACTGCAGTTTTCAGACAAATCAGTAAAATGACCTGAAAACAAGTTGAAACTGTCAGAACAAGCTTCTTCTGGCAGAGCCTGACAAAAGGACATGCGACTGCAGTGTTCAGACTGAAATCATCAAAATGACCTGAAAACTAGTCAGAACAAGCTTCTTCTGGCAGAGCCTTACAAAAGGACATGTTACTGCAGTTTTCAGACAAATCAGTAAAATGACCTGAAAACAAGTTGAAACTGTCAGAACAAGCTTCTTCTGGCAGAGCCTGACCAAAGGCCATGTTACTGCAGTGTTCAGACTGAAATCATCAAAATGACCTGAAAACTAGTCAGAACAAGCTTCTTCTGGCAGAGCCTTACAAAAGGACATGTTACTGCAGTTTTCAGACAAATCAGTAAAATGACCTGAAAACAAGTTGAAACTGTCAGAACAAGCTTCTTCTGGCAGAGCCTGACAAAAGGACATGCGACTGCAGTGTTCAGACTGAAATCATCAAAATGACCTGAAAACTAGTCAGAACAAGCTTCTTCTGGCAGAGCCTTACAAAAGGACATGTTACTGCAGTTTTCAGACAAATCAGTAAAATGACCTGAAAACAAGTTGAAACTGTCAGAACAAGCTTCTTCTGGCAGAGCCTGACAAAAGGACATGCGACTGCAGTGTTCAGACTGAAATCATCCAAATGACCTCAAAACAAGTTGAAACTGTCAGAACAAGCTTCTTCTGGCAGAGCCTGACCAAAGGCCATGTTACTGCAGTGTTCAGACTGAAATCATCAAAATGACCTGAAAACTAGTCAGAACAAGCTTCTTCTGGCAGAGCCTTACAAAAGGACATGTTACTGCAGTTTTCAGACAAATCAGTAAAATGACCTGAAAACAAGTTGAAACTGTCAGAAGAAGCTTCTTCTGGCAGAGCCTGACAAAAGGACATGCGACTGCAGTGTTCAGACTGAAATCATCAAAATGACCTGAAAACTAGTCAGAACAAGCTTCTTCTGGCAGAGCCTTACAAAAGGACATGTTACTGCATTTTTCAGACTGAAAGAAGAAAAATGACCTCGAAACAAGTTGAAACTGTCAGAACAAGCTTCTTCTGGCAGATGCTGACAAAAGGACATGTTACTGCAGTGTTCAGACTGAAATTAGTTAAATGACCTGAAAACAAGTTGAAACTGTCAGAACAAGCGTCTTCTGGCAGAGCCTGACCAAAGGACTTGTTACTGCAGTGTTCAGACAGGAATCATCCAAATGACCTCGAAACAAGTTGAAACTGTCAGAACAAGCTTCTTCCGGCAGATGCTGACAAAAGGACATGTTACTGCAGTGTTCAGACTGAAAGAAGAAAAATGACCTCAAAACACGTTGAAACTGTCAGAACAAGCTTCTTCTGGCAGAGCCTGACCAAAGGCCATGTTACTGCAGTGTTCAGACTGAAATCATCAAAATGACCTGAAAACTAGTCAGAACAAGCTTCTTCTGGCAGAGCCTTACAAAAGGACATGTTACTGCAGTTTTCAGACAAATCAGTAAAATGACCTGAAAACAAGTTGAAACTGTCAGAACAAGCTTCTTCTGGCAGAGCCTGACAAAAGGACATGCGACTGCAGTGTTCAGACTGAAATCATCAAAATGACCTGAAAACTAGTCAGAACAAGCTTCTTCTGGCAGAGCCTTACAAAAGGACATGTTACTGCAGTTTTCAGACAAATCAGTAAAATGACCTGAAAACAAGTTGAAACTGTCAGAACAAGCTTCTTCTGGCAGAGCCTGACCAAAGGCCATGTTACTGCAGTGTTCAGACTGAAATCATCAAAATGACCTGAAAACTAGTCAGAACAAGCTTCTTCTGGCAGAGCCTTACAAAAGGACATGTTACTGCAGTTTTCAGACAAATCAGTAAAATGACCTGAAAACAAGTTGAAACTGTCAGAACAAGCTTCTTCTGGCAGAGCCTGACAAAAGGACATGCGACTGCAGTGTTCAGACTGAAATCATCAAAATGACCTGAAAACTAGTCAGAACAAGCTTCTTCTGGCAGAGCCTTACAAAAGGACATGTTACTGCAGTTTTCAGACAAATCAGTAAAATGACCTGAAAACAAGTTGAAACTGTCAGAACAAGCTTCTTCTGGCAGAGCCTGACAAAAGGACATGCGACTGCAGTGTTCAGACTGAAATCATCAAAATGACCTGAAAACTAGTCAGAACAAGCTTCTTCTGGCAGAGCCTTACAAAAGGACATGTTACTGCATTTTTCAGACTGAAAGAAGAAAAATGACCTCGAAACAAGTTGAAACTGTCAGAACAAGCTTCTTCTGGCAGATGCTGACAAAAGGACATGTTACTGCAGTGTTCAGACTGAAATTAGTTAAATGACCTGAAAACAAGTTGAAACTGTCAGAACAAGCGTCTTCTGGCAGAGCCTGACCAAAGGACTTGTTACTGCAGTGTTCAGACAGGAATCATCCAAATGACCTCAAAACAAGTTGAAACTGTCAGAACAAGCTTCTTCTGGCAGAGCCTGACCAAAGGCCATGTTACTGCAGTGTTCAGACTGAAATCATCAAAATGACCTGAAAACTAGTCAGAACAAGCTTCTTCTGGCAGAGCCTTACAAAAGGACATGTTACTGCAGTTTTCAGACAAATCAGTAAAATGACCTGAAAACAAGTTGAAACTGTCAGAAGAAGCTTCTTCTGGCAGAGCCTGACAAAAGGACATGCGACTGCAGTGTTCAGACTGAAATCATCAAAATGACCTGAAAACTAGTCAGAACAAGCTTCTTCTGGCAGAGCCTTACAAAAGGACATGTTACTGCATTTTTCAGACTGAAAGAAGAAAAATGACCTCGAAACAAGTTGAAACTGTCAGAACAAGCTTCTTCCGGCAGATGCTGACAAAAGGACATGTTACTGCAGTGTTCAGACTGAAAGAAGAAAAATGACCTCAAAACACGTTGAAACTGTCAGAACAAGCTTCTTCTGGCAGAGCCTGACCAAAGGCCATGTTACTGCAGTGTTCAGACTGAAATCATCAAAATGACCTGAAAACTAGTCAGAACAAGCTTCTTCTGGCAGAGCCTTACAAAAGGACATGTTACTGCAGTTTTCAGACAAATCAGTAAAATGACCTGAAAACAAGTTGAAACTGTCAGAACAAGCTTCTTCCGGCAGATGCTGACAAAAGGACATGTTACTGCAGTGTTCAGACTGAAAGAAGAAAAATGACCTCAAAACACGTTGAAACTGTCAGAACAAGCTTCTTCTGGCAGAGCCTGACCAAAGGCCATGTTACTGCAGTGTTCAGACTGAAATCATCGAAATGACCTGAAAACTAGTCAGAACAAGCTTCTTCTGGCAGAGCCTTACAAAAGGACATGTTACTGCAGTTTTCAGACAAATCAGTAAAATGACCTGAAAACAAGTTGAAACTGTCAGAACAAGCTTCTTCTGGCAGAGCCTGACCAAAGGACATGTTACTGCAGTGTTCAGACTGAAATCAGCAAAATGACCTCAAAACAAGTTGAAACTGTCAGAACAAGCTTCTTCTGGCAGATGCTGACAAAAGGACTTGTTACTGCAGTTTTCAGACTGAAATTAGTAAAATGACCTGAAAACAAGTTGAAACTGTCAGAACAAGCTTCTTCTGGCAGAGCCTGACAAAAGGACTTGTTACTGCAGTGTTCAGACTGAAATTAGTAAAATGACCTGAAAACAAGTTGAAGCTGTCAGAACAAGCTTCGTCCAGCAGATGCTGACAAAAGGACATGCTACTGCATTTTTCAGACTGAAAGAAGAAAAATGACCTCGAAACAAGTTGAAACTGTCAGAACAAGCTTCTTCTGGCAGATGCTGACAAAAGGACATGTTACTGCAGTGTTCAGACTGAAATTAGTTAAATGACCTGAAAACAAGTTGAAACTGTCAGAACAAGCGTCTTCTGGCAGAGCCTGACCAAAGGACTTGTTACTGCAGTGTTCAGACAGGAATCATCCAAATGACCTCGAAACAAGTTGAAACTGTCAGAACAAGCTTCTTCTGGCAGATGCTGACAAAAGGACTTGTTACTGCAGTTTTCAGACTGAAATTAGTAAAATGACCTGAAAACAAGTTGAAACTGTCAGAACAAGCTTCTTCTGGCAGAGCCTGACAAAAGGACTTGTTACTGCAGTGTTCAGACTGAAATTAGTAAAATGACCTGAAAACAAGTTGAAACTGTCAGAACAAGCTTCTTCTGGCAGAGCCTGACCAAAGGCCATGTTACTGCAGTGTTCAGACTGAAATCATCAAAATGACCTGAAAACTAGTCAGAACAAGCTTCTTCTGGCAGAGCCTTACAAAAGGACATGTTACTGCAGTTTTCAGACAAATCAGTAAAATGACCTGAAAACAAGTTGAAACTGTCAGAACAAGCTTCTTCTGGCAGAGCCTGACAAAAGGACATGCGACTGCAGTGTTCAGACTGAAATCATCAAAATGACCTGAAAACTAGTCAGAACAAGCTTCTTCTGGCAGAGCCTTACAAAAGGACATGTTACTGCAGTTTTCAGACAAATCAGTAAAATGACCTGAAAACAAGTTGAAACTGTCAGAACAAGCTTCTTCTGGCAGAGCCTGACAAAAGGACATGCGACTGCAGTGTTCAGACTGAAATCATCCAAATGACCTCAAAACAAGTTGAAACTGTCAGAACAAGCTTCTTCTGGCAGAGCCTGACCAAAGGCCATGTTACTGCAGTGTTCAGACTGAAATCATCAAAATGACCTGAAAACTAGTCAGAACAAGCTTCTTCTGGCAGAGCCTTACAAAAGGACATGTTACTGCAGTTTTCAGACAAATCAGTAAAATGACCTGAAAACAAGTTGAAACTGTCAGAAGAAGCTTCTTCTGGCAGAGCCTGACAAAAGGACATGCGACTGCAGTGTTCAGACTGAAATCATCAAAATGACCTGAAAACTAGTCAGAACAAGCTTCTTCTGGCAGAGCCTTACAAAAGGACATGTTACTGCATTTTTCAGACTGAAAGAAGAAAAATGACCTCGAAACAAGTTGAAACTGTCAGAACAAGCTTCTTCTGGCAGATGCTGACAAAAGGACATGTTACTGCAGTGTTCAGACTGAAATTAGTTAAATGACCTGAAAACAAGTTGAAACTGTCAGAACAAGCGTCTTCTGGCAGAGCCTGACCAAAGGACTTGTTACTGCAGTGTTCAGACAGGAATCATCCAAATGACCTCGAAACAAGTTGAAACTGTCAGAACAAGCTTCTTCCGGCAGATGCTGACAAAAGGACATGTTACTGCAGTGTTCAGACTGAAAGAAGAAAAATGACCTCAAAACACGTTGAAACTGTCAGAACAAGCTTCTTCTGGCAGAGCCTGACCAAAGGCCATGTTACTGCAGTGTTCAGACTGAAATCATCAAAATGACCTGAAAACTAGTCAGAACAAGCTTCTTCTGGCAGAGCCTTACAAAAGGACATGTTACTGCAGTTTTCAGACAAATCAGTAAAATGACCTGAAAACAAGTTGAAACTGTCAGAACAAGCTTCTTCTGGCAGAGCCTGACAAAAGGACATGCGACTGCAGTGTTCAGACTGAAATCATCAAAATGACCTGAAAACTAGTCAGAACAAGCTTCTTCTGGCAGAGCCTTACAAAAGGACATGTTACTGCAGTTTTCAGACAAATCAGTAAAATGACCTGAAAACAAGTTGAAACTGTCAGAACAAGCTTCTTCTGGCAGAGCCTGACCAAAGGCCATGTTACTGCAGTGTTCAGACTGAAATCATCAAAATGACCTGAAAACTAGTCAGAACAAGCTTCTTCTGGCAGAGCCTTACAAAAGGACATGTTACTGCAGTTTTCAGACAAATCAGTAAAATGACCTGAAAACAAGTTGAAACTGTCAGAACAAGCTTCTTCTGGCAGAGCCTGACAAAAGGACATGCGACTGCAGTGTTCAGACTGAAATCATCAAAATGACCTGAAAACTAGTCAGAACAAGCTTCTTCTGGCAGAGCCTTACAAAAGGACATGTTACTGCATTTTTCAGACTGAAAGAAGAAAAATGACCTCGAAACAAGTTGAAACTGTCAGAACAAGCTTCTTCCGGCAGATGCTGACAAAAGGACATGTTACTGCAGTGTTCAGACTGAAAGAAGAAAAATGACCTCAAAACACGTTGAAACTGTCAGAACAAGCTTCTTCTGGCAGAGCCTGACCAAAGGCCATGTTACTGCAGTGTTCAGACTGAAATCATCAAAATGACCTGAAAACTAGTCAGAACAAGCTTCTTCTGGCAGAGCCTTACAAAAGGACATGTTACTGCAGTTTTCAGACAAATCAGTAAAATGACCTGAAAACAAGTTGAAACTGTCAGAACAAGCTTCTTCCGGCAGATGCTGACAAAAGGACATGTTACTGCAGTGTTCAGACTGAAAGAAGAAAAATGACCTCAAAACACGTTGAAACTGTCAGAACAAGCTTCTTCTGGCAGAGCCTGACCAAAGGCCATGTTACTGCAGTGTTCAGACTGAAATCATCGAAATGACCTGAAAACTAGTCAGAACAAGCTTCTTCTGGCAGAGCCTTACAAAAGGACATGTTACTGCAGTTTTCAGACAAATCAGTAAAATGACCTGAAAACAAGTTGAAACTGTCAGAACAAGCTTCTTCTGGCAGAGCCTGACCAAAGGACATGTTACTGCAGTGTTCAGACTGAAATCAGCAAAATGACCTCAAAACAAGTTGAAACTGTCAGAACAAGCTTCTTCTGGCAGATGCTGACAAAAGGACTTGTTACTGCAGTTTTCAGACTGAAATTAGTAAAATGACCTGAAAACAAGTTGAAACTGTCAGAACAAGCTTCTTCTGGCAGAGCCTGACAAAAGGACTTGTTACTGCAGTGTTCAGACTGAAATTAGTAAAATGACCTGAAAACAAGTTGAAGCTGTCAGAACAAGCTTCGTCCAGCAGATGCTGACAAAAGGACATGCTACTGCATTTTTCAGACTGAAAGAAGAAAAATGACCTCGAAACAAGTTGAAACTGTCAGAACAAGCTTCTTCTGGCAGATGCTGACAAAAGGACATGTTACTGCAGTGTTCAGACTGAAATTAGTTAAATGACCTGAAAACAAGTTGAAACTGTCAGAACAAGCGTCTTCTGGCAGAGCCTGACCAAAGGACTTGTTACTGCAGTGTTCAGACAGGAATCATCCAAATGACCTCGAAACAAGTTGAAACTGTCAGAACAAGCTTCTTCCGGCAGATGCTGACAAAAGGACATGTTACTGCAGTGTTCAGACTGAAAGAAGAAAAATGACCTCAAAACACGTTGAAACTGTCAGAACAAGCTTCTTCTGGCAGAGCCTGACCAAAGGCCATGTTACTGCAGTGTTCAGACTGAAATCATCAAAATGACCTGAAAACTAGTCAGAACAAGCTTCTTCTGGCAGAGCCTTACAAAAGGACATGTTACTGCAGTTTTCAGACAAATCAGTAAAATGACCTGAAAACAAGTTGAAACTGTCAGAACAAGCTTCTTCTGGCAGAGCCTGACAAAAGGACATGCGACTGCAGTGTTCAGACTGAAATCATCAAAATGACCTGAAAACTAGTCAGAACAAGCTTCTTCTGGCAGAGCCTTACAAAAGGACATGTTACTGCAGTTTTCAGACAAATCAGTAAAATGACCTGAAAACAAGTTGAAACTGTCAGAACAAGCTTCTTCTGGCAGAGCCTGACCAAAGGCCATGTTACTGCAGTGTTCAGACTGAAATCATCAAAATGACCTGAAAACTAGTCAGAACAAGCTTCTTCTGGCAGAGCCTTACAAAAGGACATGTTACTGCAGTTTTCAGACAAATCAGTAAAATGACCTGAAAACAAGTTGAAACTGTCAGAACAAGCTTCTTCTGGCAGAGCCTGACAAAAGGACATGCGACTGCAGTGTTCAGACTGAAATCATCAAAATGACCTGAAAACTAGTCAGAACAAGCTTCTTCTGGCAGAGCCTTACAAAAGGACATGTTACTGCAGTTTTCAGACAAATCAGTAAAATGACCTGAAAACAAGTTGAAACTGTCAGAAGAAGCTTCTTCTGGCAGAGCCTGACAAAAGGACATGCGACTGCAGTGTTCAGACTGAAATCATCAAAATGACCTGAAAACTAGTCAGAACAAGCTTCTTCTGGCAGAGCCTTACAAAAGGACATGTTACTGCATTTTTCAGACTGAAAGAAGAAAAATGACCTCGAAACAAGTTGAAACTGTCAGAACAAGCTTCTTCTGGCAGATGCTGACAAAAGGACATGTTACTGCAGTGTTCAGACTGAAATTAGTTAAATGACCTGAAAACAAGTTGAAACTGTCAGAACAAGCGTCTTCTGGCAGAGCCTGACCAAAGGACTTGTTACTGCAGTGTTCAGACAGGAATCATCCAAATGACCTCGAAACAAGTTGAAACTGTCAGAACAAGCTTCTTCCGGCAGATGCTGACAAAAGGACATGTTACTGCAGTGTTCAGACTGAAAGAAGAAAAATGACCTCAAAACACGTTGAAACTGTCAGAACAAGCTTCTTCTGGCAGAGCCTGACCAAAGGCCATGTTACTGCAGTGTTCAGACTGAAATCATCAAAATGACCTGAAAACTAGTCAGAACAAGCTTCTTCTGGCAGAGCCTTACAAAAGGACATGTTACTGCAGTTTTCAGACAAATCAGTAAAATGACCTGAAAACAAGTTGAAACTGTCAGAACAAGCTTCTTCTGGCAGAGCCTGACAAAAGGACATGCGACTGCAGTGTTCAGACTGAAATCATCAAAATGACCTGAAAACTAGTCAGAACAAGCTTCTTCTGGCAGAGCCTTACAAAAGGACATGTTACTGCAGTTTTCAGACAAATCAGTAAAATGACCTGAAAACAAGTTGAAACTGTCAGAACAAGCTTCTTCTGGCAGAGCCTGACCAAAGGCCATGTTACTGCAGTGTTCAGACTGAAATCATCAAAATGACCTGAAAACTAGTCAGAACAAGCTTCTTCTGGCAGAGCCTTACAAAAGGACATGTTACTGCAGTTTTCAGACAAATCAGTAAAATGACCTGAAAACAAGTTGAAACTGTCAGAACAAGCTTCTTCTGGCAGAGCCTGACAAAAGGACATGCGACTGCAGTGTTCAGACTGAAATCATCAAAATGACCTGAAAACTAGTCAGAACAAGCTTCTTCTGGCAGAGCCTTACAAAAGGACATGTTACTGCAGTTTTCAGACAAATCAGTAAAATGACCTGAAAACAAGTTGAAACTGTCAGAACAAGCTTCTTCTGGCAGAGCCTGACAAAAGGACATGCGACTGCAGTGTTCAGACTGAAATCATCAAAATGACCTGAAAACTAGTCAGAACAAGCTTCTTCTGGCAGAGCCTTACAAAAGGACATGTTACTGCATTTTTCAGACTGAAAGAAGAAAAATGACCTCGAAACAAGTTGAAACTGTCAGAACAAGCTTCTTCTGGCAGATGCTGACAAAAGGACATGTTACTGCAGTGTTCAGACTGAAATTAGTTAAATGACCTGAAAACAAGTTGAAACTGTCAGAACAAGCGTCTTCTGGCAGAGCCTGACCAAAGGACTTGTTACTGCAGTGTTCAGACAGGAATCATCCAAATGACCTCAAAACAAGTTGAAACTGTCAGAACAAGCTTCTTCTGGCAGAGCCTGACCAAAGGCCATGTTACTGCAGTGTTCAGACTGAAATCATCAAAATGACCTGAAAACTAGTCAGAACAAGCTTCTTCTGGCAGAGCCTTACAAAAGGACATGTTACTGCAGTTTTCAGACAAATCAGTAAAATGACCTGAAAACAAGTTGAAACTGTCAGAAGAAGCTTCTTCTGGCAGAGCCTGACAAAAGGACATGCGACTGCAGTGTTCAGACTGAAATCATCAAAATGACCTGAAAACTAGTCAGAACAAGCTTCTTCTGGCAGAGCCTTACAAAAGGACATGTTACTGCATTTTTCAGACTGAAAGAAGAAAAATGACCTCGAAACAAGTTGAAACTGTCAGAACAAGCTTCTTCCGGCAGATGCTGACAAAAGGACATGTTACTGCAGTGTTCAGACTGAAAGAAGAAAAATGACCTCAAAACACGTTGAAACTGTCAGAACAAGCTTCTTCTGGCAGAGCCTGACCAAAGGCCATGTTACTGCAGTGTTCAGACTGAAATCATCAAAATGACCTGAAAACTAGTCAGAACAAGCTTCTTCTGGCAGAGCCTTACAAAAGGACATGTTACTGCAGTTTTCAGACAAATCAGTAAAATGACCTGAAAACAAGTTGAAACTGTCAGAACAAGCTTCTTCCGGCAGATGCTGACAAAAGGACATGTTACTGCAGTGTTCAGACTGAAAGAAGAAAAATGACCTCAAAACACGTTGAAACTGTCAGAACAAGCTTCTTCTGGCAGAGCCTGACCAAAGGCCATGTTACTGCAGTGTTCAGACTGAAATCATCAAAATGACCTGAAAACTAGTCAGAACAAGCTTCTTCTGGCAGAGCCTTACAAAAGGACATGTTACTGCAGTTTTCAGACAAATCAGTAAAATGACCTGAAAACAAGTTGAAACTGTCAGAACAAGCTTCTTCTGGCAGAGCCTGACAAAAGGACATGCGACTGCAGTGTTCAGACTGAAATCATCAAAATGACCTGAAAACTAGTCAGAACAAGCTTCTTCTGGCAGAGCCTTACAAAAGGACATGTTACTGCAGTTTTCAGACAAATCAGTAAAATGACCTGAAAACAAGTTGAAACTGTCAGAACAAGCTTCTTCTGGCAGAGCCTGACAAAAGGACATGCGACTGCAGTGTTCAGACTGAAATCATCCAAATGACCTCAAAACAAGTTGAAACTGTCAGAACAAGCTTCTTCTGGCAGAGCCTGACCAAAGGCCATGTTACTGCAGTGTTCAGACTGAAATCATCAAAATGACCTGAAAACTAGTCAGAACAAGCTTCTTCTGGCAGAGCCTTACAAAAGGACATGTTACTGCAGTTTTCAGACAAATCAGTAAAATGACCTGAAAACAAGTTGAAACTGTCAGAAGAAGCTTCTTCTGGCAGAGCCTGACAAAAGGACATGCGACTGCAGTGTTCAGACTGAAATCATCAAAATGACCTGAAAACTAGTCAGAACAAGCTTCTTCTGGCAGAGCCTTACAAAAGGACATGTTACTGCATTTTTCAGACTGAAAGAAGAAAAATGACCTCGAAACAAGTTGAAACTGTCAGAACAAGCTTCTTCTGGCAGATGCTGACAAAAGGACATGTTACTGCAGTGTTCAGACTGAAATTAGTTAAATGACCTGAAAACAAGTTGAAACTGTCAGAACAAGCGTCTTCTGGCAGAGCCTGACCAAAGGACTTGTTACTGCAGTGTTCAGACAGGAATCATCCAAATGACCTCGAAACAAGTTGAAACTGTCAGAACAAGCTTCTTCCGGCAGATGCTGACAAAAGGACATGTTACTGCAGTGTTCAGACTGAAAGAAGAAAAATGACCTCAAAACACGTTGAAACTGTCAGAACAAGCTTCTTCTGGCAGAGCCTGACCAAAGGCCATGTTACTGCAGTGTTCAGACTGAAATCATCAAAATGACCTGAAAACTAGTCAGAACAAGCTTCTTCTGGCAGAGCCTTACAAAAGGACATGTTACTGCAGTTTTCAGACAAATCAGTAAAATGACCTGAAAACAAGTTGAAACTGTCAGAACAAGCTTCTTCTGGCAGAGCCTGACAAAAGGACATGCGACTGCAGTGTTCAGACTGAAATCATCAAAATGACCTGAAAACTAGTCAGAACAAGCTTCTTCTGGCAGAGCCTTACAAAAGGACATGTTACTGCAGTTTTCAGACAAATCAGTAAAATGACCTGAAAACAAGTTGAAACTGTCAGAACAAGCTTCTTCTGGCAGAGCCTGACCAAAGGCCATGTTACTGCAGTGTTCAGACTGAAATCATCAAAATGACCTGAAAACTAGTCAGAACAAGCTTCTTCTGGCAGAGCCTTACAAAAGGACATGTTACTGCAGTTTTCAGACAAATCAGTAAAATGACCTGAAAACAAGTTGAAACTGTCAGAACAAGCTTCTTCTGGCAGAGCCTGACAAAAGGACATGCGACTGCAGTGTTCAGACTGAAATCATCAAAATGACCTGAAAACTAGTCAGAACAAGCTTCTTCTGGCAGAGCCTTACAAAAGGACATGTTACTGCAGTTTTCAGACAAATCAGTAAAATGACCTGAAAACAAGTTGAAACTGTCAGAACAAGCTTCTTCTGGCAGAGCCTGACAAAAGGACATGCGACTGCAGTGTTCAGACTGAAATCATCAAAATGACCTGAAAACTAGTCAGAACAAGCTTCTTCTGGCAGAGCCTTACAAAAGGACATGTTACTGCATTTTTCAGACTGAAAGAAGAAAAATGACCTCGAAACAAGTTGAAACTGTCAGAACAAGCTTCTTCTGGCAGATGCTGACAAAAGGACATGTTACTGCAGTGTTCAGACTGAAATTAGTTAAATGACCTGAAAACAAGTTGAAACTGTCAGAACAAGCGTCTTCTGGCAGAGCCTGACCAAAGGACTTGTTACTGCAGTGTTCAGACAGGAATCATCCAAATGACCTCAAAACAAGTTGAAACTGTCAGAACAAGCTTCTTCTGGCAGAGCCTGACCAAAGGCCATGTTACTGCAGTGTTCAGACTGAAATCATCAAAATGACCTGAAAACTAGTCAGAACAAGCTTCTTCTGGCAGAGCCTTACAAAAGGACATGTTACTGCAGTTTTCAGACAAATCAGTAAAATGACCTGAAAACAAGTTGAAACTGTCAGAAGAAGCTTCTTCTGGCAGAGCCTGACAAAAGGACATGCGACTGCAGTGTTCAGACTGAAATCATCAAAATGACCTGAAAACTAGTCAGAACAAGCTTCTTCTGGCAGAGCCTTACAAAAGGACATGTTACTGCATTTTTCAGACTGAAAGAAGAAAAATGACCTCGAAACAAGTTGAAACTGTCAGAACAAGCTTCTTCCGGCAGATGCTGACAAAAGGACATGTTACTGCAGTGTTCAGACTGAAAGAAGAAAAATGACCTCAAAACACGTTGAAACTGTCAGAACAAGCTTCTTCTGGCAGAGCCTGACCAAAGGCCATGTTACTGCAGTGTTCAGACTGAAATCATCAAAATGACCTGAAAACTAGTCAGAACAAGCTTCTTCTGGCAGAGCCTTACAAAAGGACATGTTACTGCAGTTTTCAGACAAATCAGTAAAATGACCTGAAAACAAGTTGAAACTGTCAGAACAAGCTTCTTCCGGCAGATGCTGACAAAAGGACATGTTACTGCAGTGTTCAGACTGAAAGAAGAAAAATGACCTCAAAACACGTTGAAACTGTCAGAACAAGCTTCTTCTGGCAGAGCCTGACCAAAGGCCATGTTACTGCAGTGTTCAGACTGAAATCATCAAAATGACCTGAAAACTAGTCAGAACAAGCTTCTTCTGGCAGAGCCTTACAAAAGGACATGTTACTGCAGTTTTCAGACAAATCAGTAAAATGACCTGAAAACAAGTTGAAACTGTCAGAACAAGCTTCTTCTGGCAGAGCCTGACAAAAGGACATGCGACTGCAGTGTTCAGACTGAAATCATCAAAATGACCTGAAAACTAGTCAGAACAAGCTTCTTCTGGCAGAGCCTTACAAAAGGACATGTTACTGCAGTTTTCAGACAAATCAGTAAAATGACCTGAAAACAAGTTGAAACTGTCAGAACAAGCTTCTTCTGGCAGAGCCTGACAAAAGGACATGCGACTGCAGTGTTCAGACTGAAATCATCCAAATGACCTCAAAACAAGTTGAAACTGTCAGAACAAGCTTCTTCTGGCAGAGCCTGACCAAAGGCCATGTTACTGCAGTGTTCAGACTGAAATCATCAAAATGACCTGAAAACTAGTCAGAACAAGCTTCTTCTGGCAGAGCCTTACAAAAGGACATGTTACTGCAGTTTTCAGACAAATCAGTAAAATGACCTGAAAACAAGTTGAAACTGTCAGAACAAGCTTCTTCTGGCAGAGCCTGACAAAAGGACATGCGACTGCAGTGTTCAGACTGAAATCATCAAAATGACCTGAAAACTAGTCAGAACAAGCTTCTTCTGGCAGAGCCTTACAAAAGGACATGTTACTGCATTTTTCAGACTGAAAGAAGAAAAATGACCTCGAAACAAGTTGAAACTGTCAGAACAAGCTTTCTGGCAGATGCTGACAAAAGGACATGTTACTGCAGTGTTCAGACTGAAATTAGTTAAATGACCTGAAAACAAGTTGAAACTGTCAGAACAAGCGTCTTCTGGCAGAGCCTGACCAAAGGACTTGTTACTGCAGTGTTCAGACAGGAATCATCCAAATGACCTCGAAACAAGTTGAAACTGTCAGAACAAGCTTCTTCTGGCAGATGCTGACAAAAGGACTTGTTACTGCAGTTTTCAGACTGAAATTAGTAAAATGACCTGAAAACAAGTTGAAACTGTCAGAACAAGCTTCTTCTGGCAGAGCCTGACAAAAGGACTTGTTACTGCAGTGTTCAGACTGAAATTAGTAAAATGACCTGAAAACAAGTTGAAACTGTCAGAACAAGCTTCTTCCAGCAGATGCTGACAAAAGGACATGCTACTGCATTTTTCAGACTGAAAGAAGAAAAATGACCTCGAAACAAGTTGAAACTGTCAGAACAAGCTTCTTCTGGCAGATGCTGACAAAAGGACATGTTACTGCAGTGTTCAGACTGAAATTAGTTAAATGACCTGAAAACAAGTTGAAACTGTCAGAACAAGCGTCTTCTGGCAGAGCCTGACCAAAGGACTTGTTACTGCAGTGTTCAGACAGGAATCATCCAAATGACCTCGAAACAAGTTGAAACTGTCAGAACAAGCTTCTTCTGGCAGATGCTGACAAAAGGACTTGTTACTGCAGTTTTCAGACTGAAATTAGTAAAATGACCTGAAAACAAGTTGAAACTGTCAGAACAAGCTTCTTCTGGCAGAGCCTGACAAAAGGACTTGTTACTGCAGTGTTCAGACTGAAATTAGTAAAATGACCTGAAAACAAGTTGAAACTGTCAGAACAAGCTTCTTCCAGCAGATGCTGACAAAAGGACATGCTACTGCATTTTTCAGACTGAAAGAAGAAAAATGACCTCGAAACAAGTTGAAACTGTCAGAACAAGCTTCTTCTGGCAGATGCTGACAAAAGGACATGTTACTGCAGTGTTCAGACTGAAATTAGTTAAATGACCTGAAAACAAGTTGAAACTGTCAGAACAAGCGTCTTCTGGCAGAGCCTGACCAAAGGACTTGTTACTGCCGTGTTCAGACAGGAATCATCCAAATGACCTCGTAACAAGTTGAAACTGTCAGAACAAGCTTCTTCCGGCAGATGCTGACAAAAGGACATGTTACTGCAGTGTTCAGACTGAAAGAAGAAAAATGACCTCAAAACACGTTGAAACTGTCAGAACAAGCTTCTTCTGGCAGAGCCTGACCAAAGGCCATGTTACTGCAGTGTTCAGACTGAAATCATCAAAATGACCTGAAAACTAGTCAGAACAAGCTTCTTCTGGCAGAGCCTTACAAAAGGACATGTTACTGCAGTTTTCAGACAAATCAGTAAAATGACCTGAAAACAAGTTGAAACTGTCAGAACAAGCTTCTTCTGGCAGAGCCTGACAAAAGGACATGCGACTGCAGTGTTCAGACTGAAATCATCAAAATGACCTGAAAACTAGTCAGAACAAGCTTCTTCTGGCAGAGCCTTACAAAAGGACATGTTACTGCAGTTTTCAGACAAATCAGTAAAATGACCTGAAAACAAGTTGAAACTGTCAGAACAAGCTTCTTCTGGCAGAGCCTGACAAAAGGACATGCGACTGCAGTGTTCAGACTGAAATCATCCAAATGACCTCAAAACAAGTTGAAACTGTCAGAACAAGCTTCTTCTGGCAGAGCCTGACCAAAGGCCATGTTACTGCAGTGTTCAGACTGAAATCATCAAAATGACCTGAAAACTAGTCAGAACAAGCTTCTTCTGGCAGAGCCTTACAAAAGGACATGTTACTGCAGTTTTCAGACAAATCAGTAAAATGACCTGAAAACAAGTTGAAACTGTCAGAACAAGCTTCTTCTGGCAGAGCCTGACAAAAGGACATGCGACTGCAGTGTTCAGACTGAAATCATCAAAATGACCTGAAAACTAGTCAGAACAAGCTTCTTCTGGCAGAGCCTTACAAAAGGACATGTTACTGCATTTTTCAGACTGAAAGAAGAAAAATGACCTCGAAACAAGTTGAAACTGTCAGAACAAGCTTCTTCTGGCAGATGCTGACAAAAGGACATGTTACTGCAGTGTTCAGACTGAAATTAGTTAAATGACCTGAAAACAAGTTGAAACTGTCAGAACAAGCGTCTTCTGGCAGAGCCTGACCAAAGGACTTGTTACTGCAGTGTTCAGACAGGAATCATCCAAATGACCTCGAAACAAGTTGAAACTGTCAGAACAAGCTTCTTCTGGCAGATGCTGACAAAAGGACTTGTTACTGCAGTTTTCAGACTGAAATTAGTAAAATGACCTGAAAACAAGTTGAAACTGTCAGAACAAGCTTCTTCTGGCAGAGCCTGACAAAAGGACTTGTTACTGCAGTGTTCAGACTGAAATTAGTAAAATGACCTGAAAACAAGTTGAAACTGTCAGAACAAGCTTCTTCCAGCAGATGCTGACAAAAGGACATGCTACTGCATTTTTCAGACTGAAAGAAGAAAAATGACCTCGAAACAAGTTGAAACTGTCAGAACAAGCTTCTTCTGGCAGATGCTGACAAAAGGACATGTTACTGCAGTGTTCAGACTGAAATTAGTTAAATGACCTGAAAACAAGTTGAAACTGTCAGAACAAGCGTCTTCTGGCAGAGCCTGACCAAAGGACTTGTTACTGCAGTGTTCAGACAGGAATCATCCAAATGACCTCGAAACAAGTTGAAACTGTCAGAACAAGCTTCTTCCGGCAGATGCTGACAAAAGGACATGTTACTGCAGTGTTCAGACTGAAAGAAGAAAAATGACCTCAAAACACGTTGAAACTGTCAGAACAAGCTTCTTCTGGCAGAGCCTGACCAAAGGCCATGTTACTGCAGTGTTCAGACTGAAATCATCAAAATGACCTGAAAACTAGTCAGAACAAGCTTCTTCTGGCAGAGCCTTACAAAAGGACATGTTACTGCAGTTTTCAGACAAATCAGTAAAATGACCTGAAAACAAGTTGAAACTGTCAGAACAAGCTTCTTCTGGCAGAGCCTGACAAAAGGACATGCGACTGCAGTGTTCAGACTGAAATCATCAAAATGACCTGAAAACTAGTCAGAACAAGCTTCTTCTGGCAGAGCCTTACAAAAGGACATGTTACTGCATTTTTCAGACTGAAAGAAGAAAAATGACCTCGAAACAAGTTGAAACTGTCAGAACAAGCTTCTTCTGGCAGATGCTGACAAAAGGACATGTTACTGCAGTGTTCAGACTGAAATTAGTTAAATGACCTGAAAACAAGTTGAAACTGTCAGAACAAGCGTCTTCTGGCAGAGCCTGACCAAAGGACTTGTTACTGCAGTGTTCAGACAGGAATCATCCAAATGACCTCGAAACAAGTTGAAACTGTCAGAACAAGCTTCTTCTGGCAGATGCTGACAAAAGGACTTGTTACTGCAGTTTTCAGACTGAAATTAGTAAAATGACCTGAAAACAAGTTGAAACTGTCAGAACAAGCTTCTTCTGGCAGAGCCTGACAAAAGGACTTGTTACTGCAGTGTTCAGACTGAAATTAGTAAAATGACCTGAAAACAAGTTGAAACTGTCAGAACAAGCTTCTTCCAGCAGATGCTGACAAAAGGACATGCTACTGCATTTTTCAGACTGAAAGAAGAAAAATGACCTCGAAACAAGTTGAAACTGTCAGAACAAGCTTCTTCTGGCAGATGCTGACAAAAGGACATGTTACTGCAGTGTTCAGACTGAAATTAGTTAAATGACCTGAAAACAAGTTGAAACTGTCAGAACAAGCGTCTTCTGGCAGAGCCTGACCAAAGGACTTGTTACTGCAGTGTTCAGACAGGAATCATCCAAATGACCTCGAAACAAGTTGAAACTGTCAGAACAAGCTTCTTCCGGCAGATGCTGACAAAAGGACATGTTACTGCAGTGTTCAGACTGAAAGAAGAAAAATGACCTCAAAACACGTTGAAACTGTCAGAACAAGCTTCTTCTGGCAGAGCCTGACCAAAGGCCATGTTACTGCAGTGTTCAGACTGAAATCATCAAAATGACCTGAAAACTAGTCAGAACAAGCTTCTTCTGGCAGAGCCTTACAAAAGGACATGTTACTGCAGTTTTCAGACAAATCAGTAAAATGACCTGAAAACAAGTTGAAACTGTCAGAACAAGCTTCTTCTGGCAGAGCCTGACCAAAGGACATGTTACTGCAGTGTTCAGACTGAAATCATCAAAATGACCTCAAAACAAGTTGAAACTGTCAGAACAAGCTTCTTCTGGCAGATGCTGACAAAAGGACTTGTTACTGCAGTTTTCAGACTGAAATTAGTAAAATGACCTGAAAACAAGTTGAAACTGTCAGAACAAGCTTCTTCTGGCAGAGCCTGACAAAAGGACTTGTTACTGCAGTGTTCAGACTGAAATTAGTAAAATGACCTGAAAACAAGTTGAAACTGTCAGAACAAGCTTCTTCCAGCAGATGCTGACAAAAGGACATGCTACTGCATTTTTCAGACTGAAAGAAGAAAAATGACCTCGAAACAAGTTGAAACTGTCAGAACAAGCTTCTTCTGGCAGATGCTGACAAAAGGACATGTTACTGCAGTGTTCAGACTGAAATTAGTTAAATGACCTGAAAACAAGTTGAAACTGTCAGAACAAGCGTCTTCTGGCAGAGCCTGACCAAAGGACTTGTTACTGCAGTGTTCAGACAGGAATCATCCAAATGACCTCGAAACAAGTTGAAACTGTCAGAACAAGCTTCTTCCGGCAGATGCTGACAAAAGGACATGTTACTGCAGTGTTCAGACTGAAAGAAGAAAAATGACCTCAAAACACGTTGAAACTGTCAGAACAAGCTTCTTCTGGCAGAGCCTGACCAAAGGCCATGTTACTGCAGTGTTCAGACTGAAATCATCAAAATGACCTGAAAACTAGTCAGAACAAGCTTCTTCTGGCAGAGCCTTACAAAAGGACATGTTACTGCAGTTTTCAGACAAATCAGTAAAATGACCTGAAAACAAGTTGAAACTGTCAGAACAAGCTTCTTCTGGCAGAGCCTGACAAAAGGACATGCGACTGCAGTGTTCAGACTGAAATCATCAAAATGACCTGAAAACTAGTCAGAACAAGCTTCTTCTGGCAGAGCCTTACAAAAGGACATGTTACTGCAGTTTTCAGACAAATCAGTAAAATGACCTGAAAACAAGTTGAAACTGTCAGAACAAGCTTCTTCTGGCAGAGCCTGACAAAAGGACATGCGACTGCAGTGTTCAGACTGAAATCATCAAAATGACCTGAAAACTAGTCAGAACAAGCTTCTTCTGGCAGAGCCTTACAAAAGGACATGTTACTGCAGTTTTCAGACAAATCAGTAAAATGACCTGAAAACAAGTTGAAACTGTCAGAACAAGCTTCTTCTGGCAGAGCCTGACAAAAGGACATGCGACTGCAGTGTTCAGACTGAAATCATCCAAATGACCTCAAAACAAGTTGAAACTGTCAGAACAAGCTTCTTCTGGCAGAGCCTGACCAAAGGCCATGTTACTGCAGTGTTCAGACTGAAATCATCAAAATGACCTGAAAACTAGTCAGAACAAGCTTCTTCTGGCAGAGCCTTACAAAAGGACATGTTACTGCAGTTTTCAGACAAATCAGTAAAATGACCTGAAAACAAGTTGAAACTGTCAGAACAAGCTTCTTCTGGCAGAGCCTGACAAAAGGACATGCGACTGCAGTGTTCAGACTGAAATCATCAAAATGACCTGAAAACTAGTCAGAACAAGCTTCTTCTGGCAGAGCCTTACAAAAGGACATGTTACTGCATTTTTCAGACTGAAAGAAGAAAAATGACCTCGAAACAAGTTGAAACTGTCAGAACAAGCTTCTTCCGGCAGATGCTGACAAAAGGACATGTTACTGCAGTGTTCAGACTGAAAGAAGAAAAATGACCTCAAAACACGTTGAAACTGTCAGAACAAGCTTCTTCTGGCAGAGCCTGACCAAAGGCCATGTTACTGCAGTGTTCAGACTGAAATCATCAAAATGACCTGAAAACTAGTCAGAACAAGCTTCTTCTGGCAGAGCCTTACAAAAGGACATGTTACTGCAGTTTTCAGACAAATCAGTAAAATGACCTGAAAACAAGTTGAAACTGTCAGAACAAGCTTCTTCCGGCAGATGCTGACAAAAGGACATGTTACTGCAGTGTTCAGACTGAAAGAAGAAAAATGACCTCAAAACACGTTGAAACTGTCAGAACAAGCTTCTTCTGGCAGAGCCTGACCAAAGGCCATGTTACTGCAGTGTTCAGACTGAAATCATCGAAATGACCTGAAAACTAGTCAGAACAAGCTTCTTCTGGCAGAGCCTTACAAAAGGACATGTTACTGCAGTTTTCAGACAAATCAGTAAAATGACCTGAAAACAAGTTGAAACTGTCAGAACAAGCTTCTTCTGGCAGAGCCTGACCAAAGGACATGTTACTGCAGTGTTCAGACTGAAATCAGCAAAATGACCTCAAAACAAGTTGAAACTGTCAGAACAAGCTTCTTCTGGCAGATGCTGACAAAAGGACTTGTTACTGCAGTTTTCAGACTGAAATTAGTAAAATGACCTGAAAACAAGTTGAAACTGTCAGAACAAGCTTCTTCTGGCAGAGCCTGACAAAAGGACTTGTTACTGCAGTGTTCAGACTGAAATTAGTAAAATGACCTGAAAACAAGTTGAAGCTGTCAGAACAAGCTTCGTCCAGCAGATGCTGACAAAAGGACATGCTACTGCATTTTTCAGACTGAAAGAAGAAAAATGACCTCGAAACAAGTTGAAACTGTCAGAACAAGCTTCTTCTGGCAGATGCTGACAAAAGGACATGTTACTGCAGTGTTCAGACTGAAATTAGTTAAATGACCTGAAAACAAGTTGAAACTGTCAGAACAAGCGTCTTCTGGCAGAGCCTGACCAAAGGACTTGTTACTGCAGTGTTCAGACAGGAATCATCCAAATGACCTCGAAACAAGTTGAAACTGTCAGAACAAGCTTCTTCTGGCAGATGCTGACAAAAGGACTTGTTACTGCAGTTTTCAGACTGAAATTAGTAAAATGACCTGAAAACAAGTTGAAACTGTCAGAACAAGCTTCTTCTGGCAGAGCCTGACAAAAGGACTTGTTACTGCAGTGTTCAGACTGAAATTAGTAAAATGACCTGAAAACAAGTTGAAACTGTCAGAACAAGCTTCTTCTGGCAGAGCCTGACCAAAGGCCATGTTACTGCAGTGTTCAGACTGAAATCATCAAAATGACCTGAAAACTAGTCAGAACAAGCTTCTTCTGGCAGAGCCTTACAAAAGGACATGTTACTGCAGTTTTCAGACAAATCAGTAAAATGACCTGAAAACAAGTTGAAACTGTCAGAACAAGCTTCTTCTGGCAGAGCCTGACAAAAGGACATGCGACTGCAGTGTTCAGACTGAAATCATCAAAATGACCTGAAAACTAGTCAGAACAAGCTTCTTCTGGCAGAGCCTTACAAAAGGACATGTTACTGCAGTTTTCAGACAAATCAGTAAAATGACCTGAAAACAAGTTGAAACTGTCAGAACAAGCTTCTTCTGGCAGAGCCTGACAAAAGGACATGCGACTGCAGTGTTCAGACTGAAATCATCCAAATGACCTCAAAACAAGTTGAAACTGTCAGAACAAGCTTCTTCTGGCAGAGCCTGACCAAAGGCCATGTTACTGCAGTGTTCAGACTGAAATCATCAAAATGACCTGAAAACTAGTCAGAACAAGCTTCTTCTGGCAGAGCCTTACAAAAGGACATGTTACTGCAGTTTTCAGACAAATCAGTAAAATGACCTGAAAACAAGTTGAAACTGTCAGAAGAAGCTTCTTCTGGCAGAGCCTGACAAAAGGACATGCGACTGCAGTGTTCAGACTGAAATCATCAAAATGACCTGAAAACTAGTCAGAACAAGCTTCTTCTGGCAGAGCCTTACAAAAGGACATGTTACTGCATTTTTCAGACTGAAAGAAGAAAAATGACCTCGAAACAAGTTGAAACTGTCAGAACAAGCTTCTTCTGGCAGATGCTGACAAAAGGACATGTTACTGCAGTGTTCAGACTGAAATTAGTTAAATGACCTGAAAACAAGTTGAAACTGTCAGAACAAGCGTCTTCTGGCAGAGCCTGACCAAAGGACTTGTTACTGCAGTGTTCAGACAGGAATCATCCAAATGACCTCGAAACAAGTTGAAACTGTCAGAACAAGCTTCTTCCGGCAGATGCTGACAAAAGGACATGTTACTGCAGTGTTCAGACTGAAAGAAGAAAAATGACCTCAAAACACGTTGAAACTGTCAGAACAAGCTTCTTCTGGCAGAGCCTGACCAAAGGCCATGTTACTGCAGTGTTCAGACTGAAATCATCAAAATGACCTGAAAACTAGTCAGAACAAGCTTCTTCTGGCAGAGCCTTACAAAAGGACATGTTACTGCAGTTTTCAGACAAATCAGTAAAATGACCTGAAAACAAGTTGAAACTGTCAGAACAAGCTTCTTCTGGCAGAGCCTGACAAAAGGACATGCGACTGCAGTGTTCAGACTGAAATCATCAAAATGACCTGAAAACTAGTCAGAACAAGCTTCTTCTGGCAGAGCCTTACAAAAGGACATGTTACTGCAGTTTTCAGACAAATCAGTAAAATGACCTGAAAACAAGTTGAAACTGTCAGAACAAGCTTCTTCTGGCAGAGCCTGACCAAAGGCCATGTTACTGCAGTGTTCAGACTGAAATCATCAAAATGACCTGAAAACTAGTCAGAACAAGCTTCTTCTGGCAGAGCCTTACAAAAGGACATGTTACTGCAGTTTTCAGACAAATCAGTAAAATGACCTGAAAACAAGTTGAAACTGTCAGAACAAGCTTCTTCTGGCAGAGCCTGACAAAAGGACATGCGACTGCAGTGTTCAGACTGAAATCATCAAAATGACCTGAAAACTAGTCAGAACAAGCTTCTTCTGGCAGAGCCTTACAAAAGGACATGTTACTGCAGTTTTCAGACAAATCAGTAAAATGACCTGAAAACAAGTTGAAACTGTCAGAACAAGCTTCTTCTGGCAGAGCCTGACAAAAGGACATGCGACTGCAGTGTTCAGACTGAAATCATCAAAATGACCTGAAAACTAGTCAGAACAAGCTTCTTCTGGCAGAGCCTTACAAAAGGACATGTTACTGCAGTTTTCAGACAAATCAGTAAAATGACCTGAAAACAAGTTGAAACTGTCAGAACAAGCTTCTTCTGGCAGAGCCTGACAAAAGGACATGCGACTGCAGTGTTCAGACTGAAATCATCCAAATGACCTCAAAACAAGTTGAAACTGTCAGAACAAGCTTCTTCTGGCAGAGCCTGACCAAAGGCCATGTTACTGCAGTGTTCAGACTGAAATCATCAAAATGACCTGAAAACTAGTCAGAACAAGCTTCTTCTGGCAGAGCCTTACAAAAGGACATGTTACTGCAGTTTTCAGACAAATCAGTAAAATGACCTGAAAACAAGTTGAAACTGTCAGAACAAGCTTCTTCTGGCAGAGCCTGACAAAAGGACATGCGACTGCAGTGTTCAGACTGAAATCATCAAAATGACCTGAAAACTAGTCAGAACAAGCTTCTTCTGGCAGAGCCTTACAAAAGGACATGTTACTGCATTTTTCAGACTGAAAGAAGAAAAATGACCTCGAAACAAGTTGAAACTGTCAGAACAAGCTTCTTCCGGCAGATGCTGACAAAAGGACATGTTACTGCAGTGTTCAGACTGAAAGAAGAAAAATGACCTCAAAACACGTTGAAACTGTCAGAACAAGCTTCTTCTGGCAGAGCCTGACCAAAGGCCATGTTACTGCAGTGTTCAGACTGAAATCATCAAAATGACCTGAAAACTAGTCAGAACAAGCTTCTTCTGGCAGAGCCTTACAAAAGGACATGTTACTGCAGTTTTCAGACAAATCAGTAAAATGACCTGAAAACAAGTTGAAACTGTCAGAACAAGCTTCTTCCGGCAGATGCTGACAAAAGGACATGTTACTGCAGTGTTCAGACTGAAAGAAGAAAAATGACCTCAAAACACGTTGAAACTGTCAGAACAAGCTTCTTCTGGCAGAGCCTGACCAAAGGCCATGTTACTGCAGTGTTCAGACTGAAATCATCGAAATGACCTGAAAACTAGTCAGAACAAGCTTCTTCTGGCAGAGCCTTACAAAAGGACATGTTACTGCAGTTTTCAGACAAATCAGTAAAATGACCTGAAAACAAGTTGAAACTGTCAGAACAAGCTTCTTCTGGCAGAGCCTGACCAAAGGACATGTTACTGCAGTGTTCAGACTGAAATCAGCAAAATGACCTCAAAACAAGTTGAAACTGTCAGAACAAGCTTCTTCTGGCAGATGCTGACAAAAGGACTTGTTACTGCAGTTTTCAGACTGAAATTAGTAAAATGACCTGAAAACAAGTTGAAACTGTCAGAACAAGCTTCTTCTGGCAGAGCCTGACAAAAGGACTTGTTACTGCAGTGTTCAGACTGAAATTAGTAAAATGACCTGAAAACAAGTTGAAGCTGTCAGAACAAGCTTCGTCCAGCAGATGCTGACAAAAGGACATGCTACTGCATTTTTCAGACTGAAAGAAGAAAAATGACCTCGAAACAAGTTGAAACTGTCAGAACAAGCTTCTTCTGGCAGATGCTGACAAAAGGACATGTTACTGCAGTGTTCAGACTGAAATTAGTTAAATGACCTGAAAACAAGTTGAAACTGTCAGAACAAGCGTCTTCTGGCAGAGCCTGACCAAAGGACTTGTTACTGCAGTGTTCAGACAGGAATCATCCAAATGACCTCGAAACAAGTTGAAACTGTCAGAACAAGCTTCTTCTGGCAGATGCTGACAAAAGGACTTGTTACTGCAGTTTTCAGACTGAAATTAGTAAAATGACCTGAAAACAAGTTGAAACTGTCAGAACAAGCTTCTTCTGGCAGAGCCTGACAAAAGGACTTGTTACTGCAGTGTTCAGACTGAAATTAGTAAAATGACCTGAAAACAAGTTGAAACTGTCAGAACAAGCTTCTTCTGGCAGAGCCTGACCAAAGGCCATGTTACTGCAGTGTTCAGACTGAAATCATCAAAATGACCTGAAAACTAGTCAGAACAAGCTTCTTCTGGCAGAGCCTTACAAAAGGACATGTTACTGCAGTTTTCAGACAAATCAGTAAAATGACCTGAAAACAAGTTGAAACTGTCAGAACAAGCTTCTTCTGGCAGAGCCTGACAAAAGGACATGCGACTGCAGTGTTCAGACTGAAATCATCAAAATGACCTGAAAACTAGTCAGAACAAGCTTCTTCTGGCAGAGCCTTACAAAAGGACATGTTACTGCAGTTTTCAGACAAATCAGTAAAATGACCTGAAAACAAGTTGAAACTGTCAGAACAAGCTTCTTCTGGCAGAGCCTGACAAAAGGACATGCGACTGCAGTGTTCAGACTGAAATCATCCAAATGACCTCAAAACAAGTTGAAACTGTCAGAACAAGCTTCTTCTGGCAGAGCCTGACCAAAGGCCATGTTACTGCAGTGTTCAGACTGAAATCATCAAAATGACCTGAAAACTAGTCAGAACAAGCTTCTTCTGGCAGAGCCTTACAAAAGGACATGTTACTGCAGTTTTCAGACAAATCAGTAAAATGACCTGAAAACAAGTTGAAACTGTCAGAAGAAGCTTCTTCTGGCAGAGCCTGACAAAAGGACATGCGACTGCAGTGTTCAGACTGAAATCATCAAAATGACCTGAAAACTAGTCAGAACAAGCTTCTTCTGGCAGAGCCTTACAAAAGGACATGTTACTGCATTTTTCAGACTGAAAGAAGAAAAATGACCTCGAAACAAGTTGAAACTGTCAGAACAAGCTTCTTCTGGCAGATGCTGACAAAAGGACATGTTACTGCAGTGTTCAGACTGAAATTAGTTAAATGACCTGAAAACAAGTTGAAACTGTCAGAACAAGCGTCTTCTGGCAGAGCCTGACCAAAGGACTTGTTACTGCAGTGTTCAGACAGGAATCATCCAAATGACCTCGAAACAAGTTGAAACTGTCAGAACAAGCTTCTTCCGGCAGATGCTGACAAAAGGACATGTTACTGCAGTGTTCAGACTGAAAGAAGAAAAATGACCTCAAAACACGTTGAAACTGTCAGAACAAGCTTCTTCTGGCAGAGCCTGACCAAAGGCCATGTTACTGCAGTGTTCAGACTGAAATCATCAAAATGACCTGAAAACTAGTCAGAACAAGCTTCTTCTGGCAGAGCCTTACAAAAGGACATGTTACTGCAGTTTTCAGACAAATCAGTAAAATGACCTGAAAACAAGTTGAAACTGTCAGAACAAGCTTCTTCTGGCAGAGCCTGACAAAAGGACATGCGACTGCAGTGTTCAGACTGAAATCATCAAAATGACCTGAAAACTAGTCAGAACAAGCTTCTTCTGGCAGAGCCTTACAAAAGGACATGTTACTGCAGTTTTCAGACAAATCAGTAAAATGACCTGAAAACAAGTTGAAACTGTCAGAACAAGCTTCTTCTGGCAGAGCCTGACCAAAGGCCATGTTACTGCAGTGTTCAGACTGAAATCATCAAAATGACCTGAAAACTAGTCAGAACAAGCTTCTTCTGGCAGAGCCTTACAAAAGGACATGTTACTGCAGTTTTCAGACAAATCAGTAAAATGACCTGAAAACAAGTTGAAACTGTCAGAACAAGCTTCTTCTGGCAGAGCCTGACAAAAGGACATGCGACTGCAGTGTTCAGACTGAAATCATCAAAATGACCTGAAAACTAGTCAGAACAAGCTTCTTCTGGCAGAGCCTTACAAAAGGACATGTTACTGCAGTTTTCAGACAAATCAGTAAAATGACCTGAAAACAAGTTGAAACTGTCAGAACAAGCTTCTTCTGGCAGAGCCTGACAAAAGGACATGCGACTGCAGTGTTCAGACTGAAATCATCAAAATGACCTGAAAACTAGTCAGAACAAGCTTCTTCTGGCAGAGCCTTACAAAAGGACATGTTACTGCATTTTTCAGACTGAAAGAAGAAAAATGACCTCGAAACAAGTTGAAACTGTCAGAACAAGCTTCTTCTGGCAGATGCTGACAAAAGGACATGTTACTGCAGTGTTCAGACTGAAATTAGTTAAATGACCTGAAAACAAGTTGAAACTGTCAGAACAAGCGTCTTCTGGCAGAGCCTGACCAAAGGACTTGTTACTGCAGTGTTCAGACAGGAATCATCCAAATGACCTCAAAACAAGTTGAAACTGTCAGAACAAGCTTCTTCTGGCAGAGCCTGACCAAAGGCCATGTTACTGCAGTGTTCAGACTGAAATCATCAAAATGACCTGAAAACTAGTCAGAACAAGCTTCTTCTGGCAGAGCCTTACAAAAGGACATGTTACTGCAGTTTTCAGACAAATCAGTAAAATGACCTGAAAACAAGTTGAAACTGTCAGAAGAAGCTTCTTCTGGCAGAGCCTGACAAAAGGACATGCGACTGCAGTGTTCAGACTGAAATCATCAAAATGACCTGAAAACTAGTCAGAACAAGCTTCTTCTGGCAGAGCCTTACAAAAGGACATGTTACTGCATTTTTCAGACTGAAAGAAGAAAAATGACCTCGAAACAAGTTGAAACTGTCAGAACAAGCTTCTTCCGGCAGATGCTGACAAAAGGACATGTTACTGCAGTGTTCAGACTGAAAGAAGAAAAATGACCTCAAAACACGTTGAAACTGTCAGAACAAGCTTCTTCTGGCAGAGCCTGACCAAAGGCCATGTTACTGCAGTGTTCAGACTGAAATCATCAAAATGACCTGAAAACTAGTCAGAACAAGCTTCTTCTGGCAGAGCCTTACAAAAGGACATGTTACTGCAGTTTTCAGACAAATCAGTAAAATGACCTGAAAACAAGTTGAAACTGTCAGAACAAGCTTCTTCTGGCAGAGCCTGACAAAAGGACATGCGACTGCAGTGTTCAGACTGAAATCATCAAAATGACCTGAAAACTAGTCAGAACAAGCTTCTTCTGGCAGAGCCTTACAAAAGGACATGTTACTGCAGTTTTCAGACAAATCAGTAAAATGACCTGAAAACAAGTTGAAACTGTCAGAACAAGCTTCTTCTGGCAGAGCCTGACAAAAGGACATGCGACTGCAGTGTTCAGACTGAAATCATCAAAATGACCTGAAAACTAGTCAGAACAAGCTTCTTCTGGCAGAGCCTTACAAAAGGACATGTTACTGCAGTTTTCAGACAAATCAGTAAAATGACCTGAAAACAAGTTGAAACTGTCAGAACAAGCTTCTTCTGGCAGAGCCTGACAAAAGGACATGCGACTGCAGTGTTCAGACTGAAATCATCCAAATGACCTCAAAACAAGTTGAAACTGTCAGAACAAGCTTCTTCTGGCAGAGCCTGACCAAAGGCCATGTTACTGCAGTGTTCAGACTGAAATCATCAAAATGACCTGAAAACTAGTCAGAACAAGCTTCTTCTGGCAGAGCCTTACAAAAGGACATGTTACTGCAGTTTTCAGACAAATCAGTAAAATGACCTGAAAACAAGTTGAAACTGTCAGAAGAAGCTTCTTCTGGCAGAGCCTGACAAAAGGACATGCGACTGCAGTGTTCAGACTGAAATCATCAAAATGACCTGAAAACTAGTCAGAACAAGCTTCTTCTGGCAGAGCCTTACAAAAGGACATGTTACTGCATTTTTCAGACTGAAAGAAGAAAAATGACCTCGAAACAAGTTGAAACTGTCAGAACAAGCTTCTTCTGGCAGATGCTGACAAAAGGACATGTTACTGCAGTGTTCAGACTGAAATTAGTTAAATGACCTGAAAACAAGTTGAAACTGTCAGAACAAGCGTCTTCTGGCAGAGCCTGACCAAAGGACTTGTTACTGCAGTGTTCAGACAGGAATCATCCAAATGACCTCGAAACAAGTTGAAACTGTCAGAACAAGCTTCTTCTGGCAGATGCTGACAAAAGGACTTGTTACTGCAGTTTTCAGACTGAAATTAGTAAAATGACCTGAAAACAAGTTGAAACTGTCAGAACAAGCTTCTTCTGGCAGAGCCTGACAAAAGGACTTGTTACTGCAGTGTTCAGACTGAAATTAGTAAAATGACCTGAAAACAAGTTGAAACTGTCAGAACAAGCTTCTTCCAGCAGATGCTGACAAAAGGACATGCTACTGCATTTTTCAGACTGAAAGAAGAAAAATGACCTCGAAACAAGTTGAAACTGTCAGAACAAGCTTCTTCTGGCAGATGCTGACAAAAGGACATGTTACTGCAGTGTTCAGACTGAAATTAGTTAAATGACCTGAAAACAAGTTGAAACTGTCAGAACAAGCGTCTTCTGGCAGAGCCTGACCAAAGGACTTGTTACTGCAGTGTTCAGACAGGAATCATCCAAATGACCTCGAAACAAGTTGAAACTGTCAGAACAAGCTTCTTCCGGCAGATGCTGACAAAAGGACATGTTACTGCAGTGTTCAGACTGAAAGAAGAAAAATGACCTCAAAACACGTTGAAACTGTCAGAACAAGCTTCTTCTGGCAGAGCCTGACCAAAGGCCATGTTACTGCAGTGTTCAGACTGAAATCATCAAAATGACCTGAAAACTAGTCAGAACAAGCTTCTTCTGGCAGAGCCTTACAAAAGGACATGTTACTGCAGTTTTCAGACAAATCAGTAAAATGACCTGAAAACAAGTTGAAACTGTCAGAACAAGCTTCTTCTGGCAGAGCCTGACCAAAGGACATGTTACTGCAGTGTTCAGACTGAAATCATCAAAATGACCTCAAAACAAGTTGAAACTGTCAGAACAAGCTTCTTCTGGCAGATGCTGACAAAAGGACTTGTTACTGCAGTTTTCAGACTGAAATTAGTAAAATGACCTGAAAACAAGTTGAAACTGTCAGAACAAGCTTCTTCCAGCAGATGCTGACAAAAGGACATGCTACTGCATTTTTCAGACTGAAAGAAGAAAAATGACCTCGAAACAAGTTGAAACTGTCAGAACAAGCTTCTTCTGGCAGATGCTGACAAAAGGACATGTTACTGCAGTGTTCAGACTGAAATTAGTTAAATGACCTGAAAACAAGTTGAAACTGTCAGAACAAGCGTCTTCTGGCAGAGCCTGACCAAAGGACTTGTTACTGCAGTGTTCAGACAGGAATCATCCAAATGACCTCGAAACAAGTTGAAACTGTCAGAACAAGCTTCTTCCGGCAGATGCTGACAAAAGGACATGTTACTGCAGTGTTCAGACTGAAAGAAGAAAAATGACCTCAAAACACGTTGAAACTGTCAGAACAAGCTTCTTCTGGCAGAGCCTGACCAAAGGCCATGTTACTGCAGTGTTCAGACTGAAATCATCAAAATGACCTGAAAACTAGTCAGAACAAGCTTCTTCTGGCAGAGCCTTACAAAAGGACATGTTACTGCAGTTTTCAGACAAATCAGTAAAATGACCTGAAAACAAGTTGAAACTGTCAGAACAAGCTTCTTCTGGCAGAGCCTGACCAAAGGACATGTTACTGCAGTGTTCAGACTGAAATCATCAAAATGACCTCAAAACAAGTTGAAACTGTCAGAACAAGCTTCTTCTGGCAGATGCTGACAAAAGGACTTGTTACTGCAGTTTTCAGACTGAAATTAGTAAAATGACCTGAAAACAAGTTGAAACTGTCAGAACAAGCTTCTTCTGGCAGAGCCTGACAAAAGGACTTGTTACTGCAGTGTTCAGACTGAAATTAGTAAAATGACCTGAAAACAAGTTGAAACTGTCAGAACAAGCTTCTTCCAGCAGATGCTGACAAAAGGACATGCTACTGCATTTTTCAGACTGAAAGAAGAAAAATGACCTCGAAACAAGTTGAAACTGTCAGAACAAGCTTCTTCTGGCAGATGCTGACAAAAGGACATGTTACTGCAGTGTTCAGACTGAAAGAAGAAAAATGACCTCAAAACACGTTGAAACTGTCAGAACAAGCTTCTTCTGGCAGAGCCTGACCAAAGGCCATGTTACTGCAGTGTTCAGACTGAAATCATCAAAATGACCTGAAAACTAGTCAGAACAAGCTTCTTCTGGCAGAGCCTTACAAAAGGACATGTTACTGCAGTTTTCAGACAAATCAGTAAAATGACCTGAAAACAAGTTGAAACTGTCAGAACAAGCTTCTTCTGGCAGAGCCTGACAAAAGGACATGCGACTGCAGTGTTCAGACTGAAATCATCAAAATGACCTGAAAACTAGTCAGAACAAGCTTCTTCTGGCAGAGCCTTACAAAAGGACATGTTACTGCAGTTTTCAGACAAATCAGTAAAATGACCTGAAAACAAGTTGAAACTGTCAGAACAAGCTTCTTCTGGCAGAGCCTGACAAAAGGACATGCGACTGCAGTGTTCAGACTGAAATCATCAAAATGACCTGAAAACTAGTCAGAACAAGCTTCTTCTGGCAGAGCCTTACAAAAGGACATGTTACTGCAGTTTTCAGACAAATCAGTAAAATGACCTGAAAACAAGTTGAAACTGTCAGAACAAGCTTCTTCTGGCAGAGCCTGACAAAAGGACATGCGACTGCAGTGTTCAGACTGAAATCATCCAAATGACCTCAAAACAAGTTGAAACTGTCAGAACAAGCTTCTTCTGGCAGAGCCTGACCAAAGGCCATGTTACTGCAGTGTTCAGACTGAAATCATCAAAATGACCTGAAAACTAGTCAGAACAAGCTTCTTCTGGCAGAGCCTTACAAAAGGACATGTTACTGCAGTTTTCAGACAAATCAGTAAAATGACCTGAAAACAAGTTGAAACTGTCAGAAGAAGCTTCTTCTGGCAGAGCCTGACAAAAGGACATGCGACTGCAGTGTTCAGACTGAAATCATCAAAATGACCTGAAAACTAGTCAGAACAAGCTTCTTCTGGCAGAGCCTTACAAAAGGACATGTTACTGCATTTTTCAGACTGAAAGAAGAAAAATGACCTCGAAACAAGTTGAAACTGTCAGAACAAGCTTCTTCTGGCAGATGCTGACAAAAGGACATGTTACTGCAGTGTTCAGACTGAAATTAGTTAAATGACCTGAAAACAAGTTGAAACTGTCAGAACAAGCGTCTTCTGGCAGAGCCTGACCAAAGGACTTGTTACTGCAGTGTTCAGACAGGAATCATCCAAATGACCTCGAAACAAGTTGAAACTGTCAGAACAAGCTTCTTCTGGCAGATGCTGACAAAAGGACTTGTTACTGCAGTTTTCAGACTGAAATTAGTAAAATGACCTGAAAACAAGTTGAAACTGTCAGAACAAGCTTCTTCTGGCAGAGCCTGACAAAAGGACTTGTTACTGCAGTGTTCAGACTGAAATTAGTAAAATGACCTGAAAACAAGTTGAAACTGTCAGAACAAGCTTCTTCCAGCAGATGCTGACAAAAGGACATGCTACTGCATTTTTCAGACTGAAAGAAGAAAAATGACCTCGAAACAAGTTGAAACTGTCAGAACAAGCTTCTTCTGGCAGATGCTGACAAAAGGACATGTTACTGCAGTGTTCAGACTGAAATTAGTTAAATGACCTGAAAACAAGTTGAAACTGTCAGAACAAGCGTCTTCTGGCAGAGCCTGACCAAAGGACTTGTTACTGCAGTGTTCAGACAGGAATCATCCAAATGACCTCGAAACAAGTTGAAACTGTCAGAACAAGCTTCTTCCGGCAGATGCTGACAAAAGGACATGTTACTGCAGTGTTCAGACTGAAAGAAGAAAAATGACCTCAAAACACGTTGAAACTGTCAGAACAAGCTTCTTCTGGCAGAGCCTGACCAAAGGCCATGTTACTGCAGTGTTCAGACTGAAATCATCAAAATGACCTGAAAACTAGTCAGAACAAGCTTCTTCTGGCAGAGCCTTACAAAAGGACATGTTACTGCAGTTTTCAGACAAATCAGTAAAATGACCTGAAAACAAGTTGAAACTGTCAGAACAAGCTTCTTCTGGCAGAGCCTGACCAAAGGACATGTTACTGCAGTGTTCAGACTGAAATCATCAAAATGACCTCAAAACAAGTTGAAACTGTCAGAACAAGCTTCTTCTGGCAGATGCTGACAAAAGGACTTGTTACTGCAGTGTTCAGACTGAAATTAGTTAAATGACCTGAAAACAAGTTGAAACTGTCAGAACAAGCGTCTTCTGGCAGAGCCTGACCAAAGGACTTGTTACTGCAGTGTTCAGACAGGAATCATCCAAATGACCTCGAAACAAGTTGAAACTGTCAGAACAAGCTTCTTCTGGCAGATGCTGACAAAAGGACTTGTTACTGCAGTTTTCAGACTGAAATTAGTAAAATGACCTGAAAACAAGTTGAAACTGTCAGAACAAGCTTCTTCTGGCAGAGCCTGACAAAAGGACTTGTTACTGCAGTGTTCAGACTGAAATTAGTAAAATGACCTGAAAACAAGTTGAAACTGTCAGAACAAGCTTCTTCCAGCAGATGCTGACAAAAGGACATGCTACTGCATTTTTCAGACTGAAAGAAGAAAAATGACCTCGAAACAAGTTGAAACTGTCAGAACAAGCTTCTTCTGGCAGATGCTGACAAAAGGACATGTTACTGCAGTGTTCAGACTGAAATTAGTTAAATGACCTGAAAACAAGTTGAAACTGTCAGAACAAGCGTCTTCTGGCAGAGCCTGACCAAAGGACTTGTTACTGCAGTGTTCAGACAGGAATCATCCAAATGACCTCGAAACAAGTTGAAACTGTCAGAACAAGCTTCTTCCGGCAGATGCTGACAAAAGGACATGTTACTGCAGTGTTCAGACTGAAAGAAGAAAAATGACCTCAAAACACGTTGAAACTGTCAGAACAAGCTTCTTCTGGCAGAGCCTGACCAAAGGCCATGTTACTGCAGTGTTCAGACTGAAATCATCAAAATGACCTGAAAACTAGTCAGAACAAGCTTCTTCTGGCAGAGCCTTACAAAAGGACATGTTACTGCAGTTTTCAGACAAATCAGTAAAATGACCTGAAAACAAGTTGAAACTGTCAGAACAAGCTTCTTCTGGCAGAGCCTGACCAAAGGACATGTTACTGCAGTGTTCAGACTGAAATCATCAAAATGACCTCAAAACAAGTTGAAACTGTCAGAACAAGCTTCTTCTGGCAGATGCTGACAAAAGGACTTGTTACTGCAGTTTTCAGACTGAAATTAGTAAAATGACCTGAAAACAAGTTGAAACTGTCAGAACAAGCTTCTTCTGGCAGAGCCTGACAAAAGGACTTGTTACTGCAGTGTTCAGACTGAAATTAGTAAAATGACCTGAAAACAAGTTGAAACTGTCAGAACAAGCTTCTTCCAGCAGATGCTGACAAAAGGACATGCTACTGCATTTTTCAGACTGAAAGAAGAAAAATGACCTCGAAACAAGTTGAAACTGTCAGAACAAGCTTCTTCTGGCAGATGCTGACAAAAGGACATGTTACTGCAGTGTTCAGACTGAAATTAGTTAAATGACCTGAAAACAAGTTGAAACTGTCAGAACAAGCGTCTTCTGGCAGAGCCTGACCAAAGGACTTGTTACTGCCGTGTTCAGACAGGAATCATCCAAATGACCTCGAAACAAGTTGAAACTGTCAGAACAAGCTTCTTCCGGCAGATGCTGACAAAAGGACATGTTACTGCAGTGTTCAGACTGAAAGAAGAAAAATGACCTCAAAACACGTTGAAACTGTCAGAACAAGCTTCTTCTGGCAGAGCCTGACCAAAGGCCATGTTACTGCAGTGTTCAGACTGAAATCATCAAAATGACCTGAAAACTAGTCAGAACAAGCTTCTTCTGGCAGAGCCTTACAAAAGGACATGTTACTGCAGTTTTCAGACAAATCAGTAAAATGACCTGAAAACAAGTTGAAACTGTCAGAACAAGCTTCTTCTGGCAGAGCCTGACAAAAGGACATGCGACTGCAGTGTTCAGACTGAAATCATCAAAATGACCTGAAAACTAGTCAGAACAAGCTTCTTCTGGCAGAGCCTTACAAAAGGACATGTTACTGCAGTTTTCAGACAAATCAGTAAAATGACCTGAAAACAAGTTGAAACTGTCAGAACAAGCTTCTTCTGGCAGAGCCTGACAAAAGGACATGCGACTGCAGTGTTCAGACTGAAATCATCAAAATGACCTGAAAACTAGTCAGAACAAGCTTCTTCTGGCAGAGCCTTACAAAAGGACATGTTACTGCAGTTTTCAGACAAATCAGTAAAATGACCTGAAAACAAGTTGAAACTGTCAGAACAAGCTTCTTCTGGCAGAGCCTGACAAAAGGACATGCGACTGCAGTGTTCAGACTGAAATCATCCAAATGACCTCAAAACAAGTTGAAACTGTCAGAACAAGCTTCTTCTGGCAGAGCCTGACCAAAGGCCATGTTACTGCAGTGTTCAGACTGAAATCATCAAAATGACCTGAAAACTAGTCAGAACAAGCTTCTTCTGGCAGAGCCTTACAAAAGGACATGTTACTGCAGTTTTCAGACAAATCAGTAAAATGACCTGAAAACAAGTTGAAACTGTCAGAAGAAGCTTCTTCTGGCAGAGCCTGACAAAAGGACATGCGACTGCAGTGTTCAGACTGAAATCATCAAAATGACCTGAAAACTAGTCAGAACAAGCTTCTTCTGGCAGAGCCTTACAAAAGGACATGTTACTGCATTTTTCAGACTGAAAGAAGAAAAATGACCTCGAAACAAGTTGAAACTGTCAGAACAAGCTTCTTCTGGCAGATGCTGACAAAAGGACATGTTACTGCAGTGTTCAGACTGAAATTAGTTAAATGACCTGAAAACAAGTTGAAACTGTCAGAACAAGCGTCTTCTGGCAGAGCCTGACCAAAGGACTTGTTACTGCAGTGTTCAGACAGGAATCATCCAAATGACCTCGAAACAAGTTGAAACTGTCAGAACAAGCTTCTTCTGGCAGATGCTGACAAAAGGACTTGTTACTGCAGTTTTCAGACTGAAATTAGTAAAATGACCTGAAAACAAGTTGAAACTGTCAGAACAAGCTTCTTCTGGCAGAGCCTGACAAAAGGACTTGTTACTGCAGTGTTCAGACTGAAATTAGTAAAATGACCTGAAAACAAGTTGAAACTGTCAGAACAAGCTTCTTCTGGCAGAGCCTGAAAAAAGGACTTGTTACTGCAGTGTTCAGACTGAAATTAGTAAAATGACCTGAAAACAAGTTGAAACTGTCAGAACAAGCTTCTTCCAGCAGATGCTGACAAAAGGACATGCTACTGCATTTTTCAGACTGAAAGAAGAAAAATGACCTCGAAACAAGTTGAAACTGTCAGAACAAGCTTCTTCTGGCAGATGCTGACAAAAGGACATGTTACTGCAGTGTTCAGACTGAAATTAGTTAAATGACCTGAAAACAAGTTGAAACTGTCAGAACAAGCGTCTTCTGGCAGAGCCTGACCAAAGGACTTGTTACTGCAGTGTTCAGACAGGAATCATCCAAATGACCTCGAAACAAGTTGAAACTGTCAGAACAAGCTTCTTCCGGCAGATGCTGACAAAAGGACATGTTACTGCAGTGTTCAGACTGAAAGAAGAAAAATGACCTCAAAACACGTTGAAACTGTCAGAACAAGCTTCTTCTGGCAGAGCCTGACCAAAGGCCATGTTACTGCAGTGTTCAGACTGAAATCATCAAAATGACCTGAAAACTAGTCAGAACAAGCTTCTTCTGGCAGAGCCTTACAAAAGGACATGTTACTGCAGTTTTCAGACAAATCAGTAAAATGACCTGAAAACAAGTTGAAACTGTCAGAACAAGCTTCTTCTGGCAGAGCCTGACCAAAGGACATGTTACTGCAGTGTTCAGACTGAAATCATCAAAATGACCTCAAAACAAGTTGAAACTGTCAGAACAAGCTTCTTCTGGCAGATGCTGACAAAAGGACTTGTTACTGCAGTTTTCAGACTGAAATTAGTAAAATGACCTGAAAACAAGTTGAAACTGTCAGAACAAGCTTCTTCTGGCAGAGCCTGACAAAAGGACATGCGACTGCAGTGTTCAGACTGAAATCATCAAAATGACCTGAAAACTAGTCAGAACAAGCTTCTTCTGGCAGAGCCTTACAAAAGGACATGTTACTGCAGTTTTCAGACAAATCAGTAAAATGACCTGAAAACAAGTTGAAACTGTCAGAACAAGCTTCTTCTGGCAGAGCCTGACAAAAGGACATGCGACTGCAGTGTTCAGACTGAAATCATCCAAATGACCTCAAAACAAGTTGAAACTGTCAGAACAAGCTTCTTCTGGCAGAGCCTGACCAAAGGCCATGTTACTGCAGTGTTCAGACTGAAATCATCAAAATGACCTGAAAACTAGTCAGAACAAGCTTCTTCTGGCAGAGCCTTACAAAAGGACATGTTACTGCAGTTTTCAGACAAATCAGTAAAATGACCTGAAAACAAGTTGAAACTGTCAGAACAAGCTTCTTCTGGCAGAGCCTGACAAAAGGACATGCGACTGCAGTGTTCAGACTGAAATCATCAAAATGACCTGAAAACTAGTCAGAACAAGCTTCTTCTGGCAGAGCCTTACAAAAGGACATGTTACTGCATTTTTCAGACTGAAAGAAGAAAAATGACCTCGAAACAAGTTGAAACTGTCAGAACAAGCTTCTTCTGGCAGATGCTGACAAAAGGACATGTTACTGCAGTGTTCAGACTGAAATTAGTTAAATGACCTGAAAACAAGTTGAAACTGTCAGAACAAGCGTCTTCTGGCAGAGCCTGACCAAAGGACTTGTTACTGCAGTGTTCAGACAGGAATCATCCAAATGACCTCGAAACAAGTTGAAACTGTCAGAACAAGCTTCTTCTGGCAGATGCTGACAAAAGGACTTGTTACTGCAGTTTTCAGACTGAAATTAGTAAAATGACCTGAAAACAAGTTGAAACTGTCAGAACAAGCTTCTTCTGGCAGAGCCTGACAAAAGGACTTGTTACTGCAGTGTTCAGACTGAAATTAGTAAAATGACCTGAAAACAAGTTGAAACTGTCAGAACAAGCTTCTTCCAGCAGATGCTGACAAAAGGACATGCTACTGCATTTTTCAGACTGAAAGAAGAAAAATGACCTCGAAACAAGTTGAAACTGTCAGAACAAGCTTCTTCTGGCAGATGCTGACAAAAGGACATGTTACTGCAGTGTTCAGACTGAAATTAGTTAAATGACCTGAAAACAAGTTGAAACTGTCAGAACAAGCGTCTTCTGGCAGAGCCTGACCAAAGGACTTGTTACTGCAGTGTTCAGACAGGAATCATCCAAATGACCTCGAAACAAGTTGAAACTGTCAGAACAAGCTTCTTCCGGCAGATGCTGACAAAAGGACATGTTACTGCAGTGTTCAGACTGAAAGAAGAAAAATGACCTCAAAACACGTTGAAACTGTCAGAACAAGCTTCTTCTGGCAGAGCCTGACCAAAGGCCATGTTACTGCAGTGTTCAGACTGAAATCATCAAAATGACCTGAAAACTAGTCAGAACAAGCTTCTTCTGGCAGAGCCTTACAAAAGGACATGTTACTGCAGTTTTCAGACAAATCAGTAAAATGACCTGAAAACAAGTTGAAACTGTCAGAACAAGCTTCTTCTGGCAGAGCCTGACCAAAGGACTTGTTACTGCAGTGTTCAGACTGAAATTAGTAAAATGACCTGAAAACAAGTTGAAACTGTCAGAACAAGCTTCTTCCAGCAGATGCTGACAAAAGGACATGCTACTGCATTTTTCAGACTGAAAGAAGAAAAATGACCTCGAAACAAGTTGAAACTGTCAGAACAAGCTTCTTCTGGCAGATGCTGACAAAAGGACATGTTACTGCAGTGTTCAGACTGAAATTAGTTAAATGACCTGAAAACAAGTTGAAACTGTCAGAACAAGCGTCTTCTGGCAGAGCCTGACCAAAGGACTTGTTACTGCAGTGTTCAGACAGGAATCATCCAAATGACCTCGAAACAAGTTGAAACTGTCAGAACAAGCTTCTTCCGGCAGATGCTGACAAAAGGACATGTTACTGCAGTGTTCAGACTGAAAGAAGAAAAATGACCTCAAAACACGTTGAAACTGTCAGAACAAGCTTCTTCTGGCAGAGCCTGACCAAAGGCCATGTTACTGCAGTGTTCAGACTGAAATCATCAAAATGACCTGAAAACTAGTCAGAACAAGCTTCTTCTGGCAGAGCCTTACAAAAGGACATGTTACTGCAGTTTTCAGACAAATCAGTAAAATGACCTGAAAACAAGTTGAAACTGTCAGAACAAGCTTCTTCTGGCAGAGCCTGACCAAAGGACATGTTACTGCAGTGTTCAGACTGAAATCATCAAAATGACCTCAAAACAAGTTGAAACTGTCAGAACAAGCTTCTTCTGGCAGATGCTGACAAAAGGACTTGTTACTGCAGTGTTCAGACTGAAATTAGTTAAATGACCTGAAAACAAGTTGAAACTGTCAGAACAAGCGTCTTCTGGCAGAGCCTGACCAAAGGACTTGTTACTGCAGTGTTCAGACAGGAATCATCCAAATGACCTCGAAACAAGTTGAAACTGTCAGAACAAGCTTCTTCTGGCAGATGCTGACAAAAGGACTTGTTACTGCAGTTTTCAGACTGAAATTAGTAAAATGACCTGAAAACAAGTTGAAACTGTCAGAACAAGCTTCTTCTGGCAGAGCCTGACAAAAGGACTTGTTACTGCAGTGTTCAGACTGAAATTAGTAAAATGACCTGAAAACAAGTTGAAACTGTCAGAACAAGCTTCTTCCAGCAGATGCTGACAAAAGGACATGCTACTGCATTTTTCAGACTGAAAGAAGAAAAATGACCTCGAAACAAGTTGAAACTGTCAGAACAAGCTTCTTCTGGCAGATGCTGACAAAAGGACATGTTACTGCAGTGTTCAGACTGAAATTAGTTAAATGACCTGAAAACAAGTTGAAACTGTCAGAACAAGCGTCTTCTGGCAGAGCCTGACCAAAGGACTTGTTACTGCAGTGTTCAGACAGGAATCATCCAAATGACCTCGAAACAAGTTGAAACTGTCAGAACAAGCTTCTTCCGGCAGATGCTGACAAAAGGACATGTTACTGCAGTGTTCAGACTGAAAGAAGAAAAATGACCTCAAAACACGTTGAAACTGTCAGAACAAGCTTCTTCTGGCAGAGCCTGACCAAAGGCCATGTTACTGCAGTGTTCAGACTGAAATCATCAAAATGACCTGAAAACTAGTCAGAACAAGCTTCTTCTGGCAGAGCCTTACAAAAGGACATGTTACTGCAGTTTTCAGACAAATCAGTAAAATGACCTGAAAACAAGTTGAAACTGTCAGAACAAGCTTCTTCTGGCAGAGCCTGACCAAAGGACATGTTACTGCAGTGTTCAGACTGAAATCATCAAAATGACCTCAAAACAAGTTGAAACTGTCAGAACAAGCTTCTTCTGGCAGATGCTGACAAAAGGACTTGTTACTGCAGTTTTCAGACTGAAATTAGTAAAATGACCTGAAAACAAGTTGAAACTGTCAGAACAAGCTTCTTCTGGCAGAGCCTGACCAAAGGACATGTTACTGCAGTGTTCAGACTGAAATCATCAAAATGACCTCAAAACAAGTTGAAACTGTCAGAACAAGCTTCTTCTGGCAGATGCTGACAAAAGGACTTGTTACTGCAGTTTTCAGACTGAAATTAGTAAAATGACCTGAAAACAAGTTGAAACTGTCAGAACAAGCTTCTTCTGGCAGAGCCTGACAAAAGGACTTGTTACTGCAGTGTTCAGACTGAAATTAGTAAAATGACCTGAAAACAAGTTGAAACTGTCAGAACAAGCTTCTTCCAGCAGATGCTGACAAAAGGACATGCTACTGCATTTTTCAGACTGAAAGAAGAAAAATGACCTCGAAACAAGTTGAAACTGTCAGAACAAGCTTCTTCTGGCAGATGCTGACAAAAGGACATGTTACTGCAGTGTTCAGACTGAAATTAGTTAAATGACCTGAAAACAAGTTGAAACTGTCAGAACAAGCGTCTTCTGGCAGAGCCTGACCAAAGGACTTGTTACTGCAGTGTTCAGACAGGAATCATCCAAATGACCTCGAAACAAGTTGAAACTGTCAGAACAAGCTTCTTCCGGCAGATGCTGACAAAAGGACATGTTACTGCAGTGTTCAGACTGAAAGAAGAAAAATGACCTCAAAACACGTTGAAACTGTCAGAACAAGCTTCTTCTGGCAGAGCCTGACCAAAGGCCATGTTACTGCAGTGTTCAGACTGAAATCATCAAAATGACCTGAAAACTAGTCAGAACAAGCTTCTTCTGGCAGAGCCTTACAAAAGGACATGTTACTGCAGTTTTCAGACAAATCAGTAAAATGACCTGAAAACAAGTTGAAACTGTCAGAACAAGCTTCTTCTGGCAGAGCCTGACAAAAGGACATGCGACTGCAGTGTTCAGACTGAAATCATCAAAATGACCTGAAAACTAGTCAGAACAAGCTTCTTCTGGCAGAGCCTTACAAAAGGACATGTTACTGCAGTTTTCAGACAAATCAGTAAAATGACCTGAAAACAAGTTGAAACTGTCAGAACAAGCTTCTTCTGGCAGAGCCTGACAAAAGGACATGCGACTGCAGTGTTCAGACTGAAATCATCAAAATGACCTGAAAACTAGTCAGAACAAGCTTCTTCTGGCAGAGCCTTACAAAAGGACATGTTACTGCAGTTTTCAGACAAATCAGTAAAATGACCTGAAAACAAGTTGAAACTGTCAGAACAAGCTTCTTCTGGCAGAGCCTGACAAAAGGACATGCGACTGCAGTGTTCAGACTGAAATCATCCAAATGACCTCAAAACAAGTTGAAACTGTCAGAACAAGCTTCTTCTGGCAGAGCCTGACCAAAGGCCATGTTACTGCAGTGTTCAGACTGAAATCATCAAAATGACCTGAAAACTAGTCAGAACAAGCTTCTTCTGGCAGAGCCTTACAAAAGGACATGTTACTGCAGTTTTCAGACAAATCAGTAAAATGACCTGAAAACAAGTTGAAACTGTCAGAACAAGCTTCTTCTGGCAGAGCCTGACAAAAGGACATGCGACTGCAGTGTTCAGACTGAAATCATCAAAATGACCTGAAAACTAGTCAGAACAAGCTTCTTCTGGCAGAGCCTTACAAAAGGACATGTTACTGCATTTTTCAGACTGAAAGAAGAAAAATGACCTCGAAACAAGTTGAAACTGTCAGAACAAGCTTCTTCTGGCAGATGCTGACAAAAGGACATGTTACTGCAGTGTTCAGACTGAAATTAGTTAAATGACCTGAAAACAAGTTGAAACTGTCAGAACAAGCGTCTTCTGGCAGAGCCTGACCAAAGGACTTGTTACTGCAGTGTTCAGACAGGAATCATCCAAATGACCTCGAAACAAGTTGAAACTGTCAGAACAAGCTTCTTCTGGCAGATGCTGACAAAAGGACTTGTTACTGCAGTTTTCAGACTGAAATTAGTAAAATGACCTGAAAACAAGTTGAAACTGTCAGAACAAGCTTCTTCTGGCAGAGCCTGACAAAAGGACTTGTTACTGCAGTGTTCAGACTGAAATTAGTAAAATGACCTGAAAACAAGTTGAAACTGTCAGAACAAGCTTCTTCTGGCAGAGCCTGAAAAAAGGACTTGTTACTGCAGTGTTCAGACTGAAATTAGTAAAATGACCTGAAAACAAGTTGAAACTGTCAGAACAAGCTTCTTCCAGCAGATGCTGACAAAAGGACATGCTACTGCATTTTTCAGACTGAAAGAAGAAAAATGACCTCGAAACAAGTTGAAACTGTCAGAACAAGCTTCTTCTGGCAGATGCTGACAAAAGGACATGTTACTGCAGTGTTCAGACTGAAATTAGTTAAATGACCTGAAAACAAGTTGAAACTGTCAGAACAAGCGTCTTCTGGCAGAGCCTGACCAAAGGACTTGTTACTGCAGTGTTCAGACAGGAATCATCCAAATGACCTCGAAACAAGTTGAAACTGTCAGAACAAGCTTCTTCCGGCAGATGCTGACAAAAGGACATGTTACTGCAGTGTTCAGACTGAAAGAAGAAAAATGACCTCAAAACACGTTGAAACTGTCAGAACAAGCTTCTTCTGGCAGAGCCTGACCAAAGGCCATGTTACTGCAGTGTTCAGACTGAAATCATCAAAATGACCTGAAAACTAGTCAGAACAAGCTTCTTCTGGCAGAGCCTTACAAAAGGACATGTTACTGCAGTTTTCAGACAAATCAGTAAAATGACCTGAAAACAAGTTGAAACTGTCAGAACAAGCTTCTTCTGGCAGAGCCTGACCAAAGGACATGTTACTGCAGTGTTCAGACTGAAATCATCAAAATGACCTCAAAACAAGTTGAAACTGTCAGAACAAGCTTCTTCTGGCAGATGCTGACAAAAGGACTTGTTACTGCAGTTTTCAGACTGAAATTAGTAAAATGACCTGAAAACAAGTTGAAACTGTCAGAACAAGCTTCTTCTGGCAGAGCCTGACAAAAGGACATGCGACTGCAGTGTTCAGACTGAAATCATCAAAATGACCTGAAAACTAGTCAGAACAAGCTTCTTCTGGCAGAGCCTTACAAAAGGACATGTTACTGCAGTTTTCAGACAAATCAGTAAAATGACCTGAAAACAAGTTGAAACTGTCAGAACAAGCTTCTTCTGGCAGAGCCTGACAAAAGGACATGCGACTGCAGTGTTCAGACTGAAATCATCCAAATGACCTCAAAACAAGTTGAAACTGTCAGAACAAGCTTCTTCTGGCAGAGCCTGACCAAAGGCCATGTTACTGCAGTGTTCAGACTGAAATCATCAAAATGACCTGAAAACTAGTCAGAACAAGCTTCTTCTGGCAGAGCCTTACAAAAGGACATGTTACTGCAGTTTTCAGACAAATCAGTAAAATGACCTGAAAACAAGTTGAAACTGTCAGAACAAGCTTCTTCTGGCAGAGCCTGACAAAAGGACATGCGACTGCAGTGTTCAGACTGAAATCATCAAAATGACCTGAAAACTAGTCAGAACAAGCTTCTTCTGGCAGAGCCTTACAAAAGGACATGTTACTGCATTTTTCAGACTGAAAGAAGAAAAATGACCTCGAAACAAGTTGAAACTGTCAGAACAAGCTTCTTCTGGCAGATGCTGACAAAAGGACATGTTACTGCAGTGTTCAGACTGAAATTAGTTAAATGACCTGAAAACAAGTTGAAACTGTCAGAACAAGCGTCTTCTGGCAGAGCCTGACCAAAGGACTTGTTACTGCAGTGTTCAGACAGGAATCATCCAAATGACCTCGAAACAAGTTGAAACTGTCAGAACAAGCTTCTTCTGGCAGATGCTGACAAAAGGACTTGTTACTGCAGTTTTCAGACTGAAATTAGTAAAATGACCTGAAAACAAGTTGAAACTGTCAGAACAAGCTTCTTCTGGCAGAGCCTGACAAAAGGACTTGTTACTGCAGTGTTCAGACTGAAATTAGTAAAATGACCTGAAAACAAGTTGAAACTGTCAGAACAAGCTTCTTCCAGCAGATGCTGACAAAAGGACATGCTACTGCATTTTTCAGACTGAAAGAAGAAAAATGACCTCGAAACAAGTTGAAACTGTCAGAACAAGCTTCTTCTGGCAGATGCTGACAAAAGGACATGTTACTGCAGTGTTCAGACTGAAATTAGTTAAATGACCTGAAAACAAGTTGAAACTGTCAGAACAAGCGTCTTCTGGCAGAGCCTGACCAAAGGACTTGTTACTGCAGTGTTCAGACAGGAATCATCCAAATGACCTCGAAACAAGTTGAAACTGTCAGAACAAGCTTCTTCCGGCAGATGCTGACAAAAGGACATGTTACTGCAGTGTTCAGACTGAAAGAAGAAAAATGACCTCAAAACACGTTGAAACTGTCAGAACAAGCTTCTTCTGGCAGAGCCTGACCAAAGGCCATGTTACTGCAGTGTTCAGACTGAAATCATCAAAATGACCTGAAAACTAGTCAGAACAAGCTTCTTCTGGCAGAGCCTTACAAAAGGACATGTTACTGCAGTTTTCAGACAAATCAGTAAAATGACCTGAAAACAAGTTGAAACTGTCAGAACAAGCTTCTTCTGGCAGAGCCTGACCAAAGGACATGTTACTGCAGTGTTCAGACTGAAATCATCAAAATGACCTCAAAACAAGTTGAAACTGTCAGAACAAGCTTCTTCTGGCAGATGCTGACAAAAGGACTTGTTACTGCAGTTTTCAGACTGAAATTAGTAAAATGACCTGAAAACAAGTTGAAACTGTCAGAACAAGCTTCTTCTGGCAGAGCCTGACAAAAGGACTTGTTACTGCAGTGTTCAGACTGAAATTAGTAAAATGACCTGAAAACAAGTTGAAACTGTCAGAACAAGCTTCTTCCAGCAGATGCTGACAAAAGGACATGCTACTGCATTTTTCAGACTGAAAGAAGAAAAATGACCTCGAAACAAGTTGAAACTGTCAGAACAAGCTTCTTCTGGCAGATGCTGACAAAAGGACATGTTACTGCAGTGTTCAGACTGAAATTAGTTAAATGACCTGAAAACAAGTTGAAACTGTCAGAACAAGCGTCTTCTGGCAGAGCCTGACCAAAGGACTTGTTACTGCAGTGTTCAGACAGGAATCATCCAAATGACCTCGAAACAAGTTGAAACTGTCAGAACAAGCTTCTTCTGGCAGATGCTGACAAAAGGACTTGTTACTGCAGTTTTCAGACTGAAATTAGTAAAATGACCTGAAAACAAGTTGAAACTGTCAGAACAAGCTTCTTCTGGCAGAGCCTGACAAAAGGACTTGTTACTGCAGTGTTCAGACTGAAATTAGTAAAATGACCTGAAAACAAGTTGAAACTGTCAGAACAAGCTTCTTCCAGCAGATGCTGACAAAAGGACATGCTACTGCATTTTTCAGACTGAAAGAAGAAAAATGACCTCGAAACAAGTTGAAACTGTCAGAACAAGCTTCTTCTGGCAGATGCTGACAAAAGGACATGTTACTGCAGTGTTCAGACTGAAATTAGTTAAATGACCTGAAAACAAGTTGAAACTGTCAGAACAAGCGTCTTCTGGCAGAGCCTGACCAAAGGACTTGTTACTGCAGTGTTCAGACAGGAATCATCCAAATGACCTCGAAACAAGTTGAAACTGTCAGAACAAGCTTCTTCTGGCAGATGCTGACAAAAGGACTTGTTACTGCAGTTTTCAGACTGAAATTAGTAAAATGACCTGAAAACAAGTTGAAACTGTCAGAACAAGCTTCTTCTGGCAGAGCCTGACAAAAGGACTTGTTACTGCAGTGTTCAGACTGAAATTAGTAAAATGACCTGAAAACAAGTTGAAACTGTCAGAACAAGCTTCTTCCAGCAGATGCTGACAAAAGGACATGCTACTGCATTTTTCAGACTGAAAGAAGAAAAATGACCTCGAAACAAGTTGAAACTGTCAGAACAAGCTTCTTCTGGCAGATGCTGACAAAAGGACATGTTACTGCAGTGTTCAGACTGAAATTAGTTAAATGACCTGAAAACAAGTTGAAACTGTCAGAACAAGCGTCTTCTGGCAGAGCCTGACCAAAGGACTTGTTACTGCAGTGTTCAGACAGGAATCATCCAAATGACCTCGAAACAAGTTGAAACTGTCAGAACAAGCTTCTTCCGGCAGATGCTGACAAAAGGACATGTTACTGCAGTGTTCAGACTGAAAGAAGAAAAATGACCTCAAAACACGTTGAAACTGTCAGAACAAGCTTCTTCTGGCAGAGCCTGACCAAAGGCCATGTTACTGCAGTGTTCAGACTGAAATCATCAAAATGACCTGAAAACTAGTCAGAACAAGCTTCTTCTGGCAGAGCCTTACAAAAGGACATGTTACTGCAGTTTTCAGACAAATCAGTAAAATGACCTGAAAACAAGTTGAAACTGTCAGAACAAGCTTCTTCTGGCAGAGCCTGACCAAAGGACATGTTACTGCAGTGTTCAGACTGAAATCATCAAAATGACCTCAAAACAAGTTGAAACTGTCAGAACAAGCTTCTTCTGGCAGATGCTGACAAAAGGACTTGTTACTGCAGTTTTCAGACTGAAATTAGTAAAATGACCTGAAAACAAGTTGAAACTGTCAGAACAAGCTTCTTCTGGCAGAGCCTGACCAAAGGACTTGTTACTGCAGTGTTCAGACAGGAATCATCCAAATGACCTCGAAACAAGTTGAAACTGTCAGAACAAGCTTCTTCTGGCAGAGCCTGACAAAAGGACATGCGACTGCAGTGTTCAGACTGAAATCATCAAAATGACCTGAAAACTAGTCAGAACAAGCTTCTTCTGGCAGAGCCTTACAAAAGGACATGTTACTGCAGTTTTCAGACAAATCAGTAAAATGACCTGAAAACAAGTTGAAACTGTCAGAACAAGCTTCTTCTGGCAGAGCCTGACAAAAGGACATGCGACTGCAGTGTTCAGACTGAAATCATCAAAATGACCTGAAAACTAGTCAGAACAAGCTTCTTCTGGCAGAGCCTTACAAAAGGACATGTTACTGCAGTTTTCAGACAAATCAGTAAAATGACCTGAAAACAAGTTGAAACTGTCAGAACAAGCTTCTTCTGGCAGAGCCTGACAAAAGGACATGCGACTGCAGTGTTCAGACTGAAATCATCCAAATGACCTCAAAACAAGTTGAAACTGTCAGAACAAGCTTCTTCTGGCAGAGCCTGACCAAAGGCCATGTTACTGCAGTGTTCAGACTGAAATCATCAAAATGACCTGAAAACTAGTCAGAACAAGCTTCTTCTGGCAGAGCCTTACAAAAGGACATGTTACTGCAGTTTTCAGACAAATCAGTAAAATGACCTGAAAACAAGTTGAAACTGTCAGAACAAGCTTCTTCTGGCAGAGCCTGACAAAAGGACATGCGACTGCAGTGTTCAGACTGAAATCATCAAAATGACCTGAAAACTAGTCAGAACAAGCTTCTTCTGGCAGAGCCTTACAAAAGGACATGTTACTGCATTTTTCAGACTGAAAGAAGAAAAATGACCTCGAAACAAGTTGAAACTGTCAGAACAAGCTTTCTGGCAGATGCTGACAAAAGGACATGTTACTGCAGTGTTCAGACTGAAATTAGTTAAATGACCTGAAAACAAGTTGAAACTGTCAGAACAAGCGTCTTCTGGCAGAGCCTGACCAAAGGACTTGTTACTGCAGTGTTCAGACAGGAATCATCCAAATGACCTCGAAACAAGTTGAAACTGTCAGAACAAGCTTCTTCTGGCAGATGCTGACAAAAGGACTTGTTACTGCAGTTTTCAGACTGAAATTAGTAAAATGACCTGAAAACAAGTTGAAACTGTCAGAACAAGCTTCTTCTGGCAGAGCCTGACAAAAGGACTTGTTACTGCAGTGTTCAGACTGAAATTAGTAAAATGACCTGAAAACAAGTTGAAACTGTCAGAACAAGCTTCTTCCAGCAGATGCTGACAAAAGGACATGCTACTGCATTTTTCAGACTGAAAGAAGAAAAATGACCTCGAAACAAGTTGAAACTGTCAGAACAAGCTTCTTCTGGCAGATGCTGACAAAAGGACATGTTACTGCAGTGTTCAGACTGAAATTAGTTAAATGACCTGAAAACAAGTTGAAACTGTCAGAACAAGCGTCTTCTGGCAGAGCCTGACCAAAGGACTTGTTACTGCAGTGTTCAGACAGGAATCATCCAAATGACCTCGAAACAAGTTGAAACTGTCAGAACAAGCTTCTTCTGGCAGATGCTGACAAAAGGACTTGTTACTGCAGTTTTCAGACTGAAATTAGTAAAATGACCTGAAAACAAGTTGAAACTGTCAGAACAAGCTTCTTCTGGCAGAGCCTGACAAAAGGACTTGTTACTGCAGTGTTCAGACTGAAATTAGTAAAATGACCTGAAAACAAGTTGAAACTGTCAGAACAAGCTTCTTCCAGCAGATGCTGACAAAAGGACATGCTACTGCATTTTTCAGACTGAAAGAAGAAAAATGACCTCGAAACAAGTTGAAACTGTCAGAACAAGCTTCTTCTGGCAGATGCTGACAAAAGGACATGTTACTGCAGTGTTCAGACTGAAATTAGTTAAATGACCTGAAAACAAGTTGAAACTGTCAGAACAAGCGTCTTCTGGCAGAGCCTGACCAAAGGACTTGTTACTGCCGTGTTCAGACAGGAATCATCCAAATGACCTCGAAACAAGTTGAAACTGTCAGAACAAGCTTCTTCCGGCAGATGCTGACAAAAGGACATGTTACTGCAGTGTTCAGACTGAAAGAAGAAAAATGACCTCAAAACACGTTGAAACTGTCAGAACAAGCTTCTTCTGGCAGAGCCTGACCAAAGGCCATGTTACTGCAGTGTTCAGACTGAAATCATCAAAATGACCTGAAAACTAGTCAGAACAAGCTTCTTCTGGCAGAGCCTTACAAAAGGACATGTTACTGCAGTTTTCAGACAAATCAGTAAAATGACCTGAAAACAAGTTGAAACTGTCAGAACAAGCTTCTTCTGGCAGAGCCTGACAAAAGGACATGCGACTGCAGTGTTCAGACTGAAATCATCAAAATGACCTGAAAACTAGTCAGAACAAGCTTCTTCTGGCAGAGCCTTACAAAAGGACATGTTACTGCAGTTTTCAGACAAATCAGTAAAATGACCTGAAAACAAGTTGAAACTGTCAGAACAAGCTTCTTCTGGCAGAGCCTGACAAAAGGACATGCGACTGCAGTGTTCAGACTGAAATCATCCAAATGACCTCAAAACAAGTTGAAACTGTCAGAACAAGCTTCTTCTGGCAGAGCCTGACCAAAGGCCATGTTACTGCAGTGTTCAGACTGAAATCATCAAAATGACCTGAAAACTAGTCAGAACAAGCTTCTTCTGGCAGAGCCTTACAAAAGGACATGTTACTGCAGTTTTCAGACAAATCAGTAAAATGACCTGAAAACAAGTTGAAACTGTCAGAACAAGCTTCTTCTGGCAGAGCCTGACAAAAGGACATGCGACTGCAGTGTTCAGACTGAAATCATCAAAATGACCTGAAAACTAGTCAGAACAAGCTTCTTCTGGCAGAGCCTTACAAAAGGACATGTTACTGCATTTTTCAGACTGAAAGAAGAAAAATGACCTCGAAACAAGTTGAAACTGTCAGAACAAGCTTCTTCTGGCAGATGCTGACAAAAGGACATGTTACTGCAGTGTTCAGACTGAAATTAGTTAAATGACCTGAAAACAAGTTGAAACTGTCAGAACAAGCGTCTTCTGGCAGAGCCTGACCAAAGGACTTGTTACTGCAGTGTTCAGACAGGAATCATCCAAATGACCTCGAAACAAGTTGAAACTGTCAGAACAAGCTTCTTCTGGCAGATGCTGACAAAAGGACTTGTTACTGCAGTTTTCAGACTGAAATTAGTAAAATGACCTGAAAACAAGTTGAAACTGTCAGAACAAGCTTCTTCTGGCAGAGCCTGACAAAAGGACTTGTTACTGCAGTGTTCAGACTGAAATTAGTAAAATGACCTGAAAACAAGTTGAAACTGTCAGAACAAGCTTCTTCCAGCAGATGCTGACAAAAGGACATGCTACTGCATTTTTCAGACTGAAAGAAGAAAAATGACCTCGAAACAAGTTGAAACTGTCAGAACAAGCTTCTTCTGGCAGATGCTGACAAAAGGACATGTTACTGCAGTGTTCAGACTGAAATTAGTTAAATGACCTGAAAACAAGTTGAAACTGTCAGAACAAGCGTCTTCTGGCAGAGCCTGACCAAAGGACTTGTTACTGCAGTGTTCAGACAGGAATCATCCAAATGACCTCGAAACAAGTTGAAACTGTCAGAACAAGCTTCTTCCGGCAGATGCTGACAAAAGGACATGTTACTGCAGTGTTCAGACTGAAAGAAGAAAAATGACCTCAAAACACGTTGAAACTGTCAGAACAAGCTTCTTCTGGCAGAGCCTGACCAAAGGCCATGTTACTGCAGTGTTCAGACTGAAATCATCAAAATGACCTGAAAACTAGTCAGAACAAGCTTCTTCTGGCAGAGCCTTACAAAAGGACATGTTACTGCAGTTTTCAGACAAATCAGTAAAATGACCTGAAAACAAGTTGAAACTGTCAGAACAAGCTTCTTCTGGCAGAGCCTGACAAAAGGACATGCGACTGCAGTGTTCAGACTGAAATCATCAAAATGACCTGAAAACTAGTCAGAACAAGCTTCTTCTGGCAGAGCCTTACAAAAGGACATGTTACTGCATTTTTCAGACTGAAAGAAGAAAAATGACCTCGAAACAAGTTGAAACTGTCAGAACAAGCTTCTTCTGGCAGATGCTGACAAAAGGACATGTTACTGCAGTGTTCAGACTGAAATTAGTTAAATGACCTGAAAACAAGTTGAAACTGTCAGAACAAGCGTCTTCTGGCAGAGCCTGACCAAAGGACTTGTTACTGCAGTGTTCAGACAGGAATCATCCAAATGACCTCGAAACAAGTTGAAACTGTCAGAACAAGCTTCTTCTGGCAGATGCTGACAAAAGGACTTGTTACTGCAGTTTTCAGACTGAAATTAGTAAAATGACCTGAAAACAAGTTGAAACTGTCAGAACAAGCTTCTTCTGGCAGAGCCTGACAAAAGGACTTGTTACTGCAGTGTTCAGACTGAAATTAGTAAAATGACCTGAAAACAAGTTGAAACTGTCAGAACAAGCTTCTTCCAGCAGATGCTGACAAAAGGACATGCTACTGCATTTTTCAGACTGAAAGAAGAAAAATGACCTCGAAACAAGTTGAAACTGTCAGAACAAGCTTCTTCTGGCAGATGCTGACAAAAGGACATGTTACTGCAGTGTTCAGACTGAAATTAGTTAAATGACCTGAAAACAAGTTGAAACTGTCAGAACAAGCGTCTTCTGGCAGAGCCTGACCAAAGGACTTGTTACTGCAGTGTTCAGACAGGAATCATCCAAATGACCTCGAAACAAGTTGAAACTGTCAGAACAAGCTTCTTCCGGCAGATGCTGACAAAAGGACATGTTACTGCAGTGTTCAGACTGAAAGAAGAAAAATGACCTCAAAACACGTTGAAACTGTCAGAACAAGCTTCTTCTGGCAGAGCCTGACCAAAGGCCATGTTACTGCAGTGTTCAGACTGAAATCATCAAAATGACCTGAAAACTAGTCAGAACAAGCTTCTTCTGGCAGAGCCTTACAAAAGGACATGTTACTGCAGTTTTCAGACAAATCAGTAAAATGACCTGAAAACAAGTTGAAACTGTCAGAACAAGCTTCTTCTGGCAGAGCCTGACCAAAGGACATGTTACTGCAGTGTTCAGACTGAAATCATCAAAATGACCTCAAAACAAGTTGAAACTGTCAGAACAAGCTTCTTCTGGCAGATGCTGACAAAAGGACTTGTTACTGCAGTTTTCAGACTGAAATTAGTAAAATGACCTGAAAACAAGTTGAAACTGTCAGAACAAGCTTCTTCTGGCAGAGCCTGACAAAAGGACTTGTTACTGCAGTGTTCAGACTGAAATTAGTAAAATGACCTGAAAACAAGTTGAAACTGTCAGAACAAGCTTCTTCCAGCAGATGCTGACAAAAGGACATGCTACTGCATTTTTCAGACTGAAAGAAGAAAAATGACCTCGAAACAAGTTGAAACTGTCAGAACAAGCTTCTTCTGGCAGATGCTGACAAAAGGACATGTTACTGCAGTGTTCAGACTGAAATTAGTTAAATGACCTGAAAACAAGTTGAAACTGTCAGAACAAGCGTCTTCTGGCAGAGCCTGACCAAAGGACTTGTTACTGCAGTGTTCAGACAGGAATCATCCAAATGACCTCGAAACAAGTTGAAACTGTCAGAACAAGCTTCTTCTGGCAGATGCTGACAAAAGGACTTGTTACTGCAGTTTTCAGACTGAAATTAGTAAAATGACCTGAAAACAAGTTGAAACTGTCAGAACAAGCTTCTTCTGGCAGAGCCTGAAAAAAGGACTTGTTACTGCAGTGTTCAGACTGAAATTAGTAAAATGACCTGAAAACAAGTTGAAACTGTCAGAACAAGCTTCTTCCAGCAGATGCTGACAAAAGGACATGCTACTGCATTTTTCAGACTGAAAGAAGAAAAATGACCTCGAAACAAGTTGAAACTGTCAGAACAAGCTTCTTCTGGCAGATGCTGACAAAAGGACATGTTACTGCAGTGTTCAGACTGAAATTAGTTAAATGACCTGAAAACAAGTTGAAACTGTCAGAACAAGCGTCTTCTGGCAGAGCCTGACCAAAGGACTTGTTACTGCAGTGTTCAGACAGGAATCATCCAAATGACCTCGAAACAAGTTGAAACTGTCAGAACAAGCTTCTTCCGGCAGATGCTGACAAAAGGACATGTTACTGCAGTGTTCAGACTGAAAGAAGAAAAATGACCTCAAAACACGTTGAAACTGTCAGAACAAGCTTCTTCTGGCAGAGCCTGACCAAAGGCCATGTTACTGCAGTGTTCAGACTGAAATCATCAAAATGACCTGAAAACTAGTCAGAACAAGCTTCTTCTGGCAGAGCCTTACAAAAGGACATGTTACTGCAGTTTTCAGACAAATCAGTAAAATGACCTGAAAACAAGTTGAAACTGTCAGAACAAGCTTCTTCTGGCAGAGCCTGACCAAAGGACATGTTACTGCAGTGTTCAGACTGAAATCATCAAAATGACCTCAAAACAAGTTGAAACTGTCAGAACAAGCTTCTTCTGGCAGATGCTGACAAAAGGACTTGTTACTGCAGTTTTCAGACTGAAATTAGTAAAATGACCTGAAAACAAGTTGAAACTGTCAGAACAAGCTTCTTCTGGCAGAGCCTGACAAAAGGACTTGTTACTGCAGTGTTCAGACTGAAATTAGTAAAATGACCTGAAAACAAGTTGAAACTGTCAGAACAAGCTTCTTCCAGCAGATGCTGACAAAAGGACATGCTACTGCATTTTTCAGACTGAAAGAAGAAAAATGACCTCGAAACAAGTTGAAACTGTCAGAACAAGCTTCTTCTGGCAGATGCTGACAAAAGGACATGTTACTGCAGTGTTCAGACTGAAATTAGTTAAATGACCTGAAAACAAGTTGAAACTGTCAGAACAAGCGTCTTCTGGCAGAGCCTGACCAAAGGACTTGTTACTGCCGTGTTCAGACAGGAATCATCCAAATGACCTCGAAACAAGTTGAAACTGTCAGAACAAGCTTCTTCCGGCAGATGCTGACAAAAGGACATGTTACTGCAGTGTTCAGACTGAAAGAAGAAAAATGACCTCAAAACACGTTGAAACTGTCAGAACAAGCTTCTTCTGGCAGAGCCTGACCAAAGGCCATGTTACTGCAGTGTTCAGACTGAAATCATCAAAATGACCTGAAAACTAGTCAGAACAAGCTTCTTCTGGCAGAGCCTTACAAAAGGACATGTTACTGCAGTTTTCAGACAAATCAGTAAAATGACCTGAAAACAAGTTGAAACTGTCAGAACAAGCTTCTTCTGGCAGAGCCTGACAAAAGGACATGCGACTGCAGTGTTCAGACTGAAATCATCAAAATGACCTGAAAACTAGTCAGAACAAGCTTCTTCTGGCAGAGCCTTACAAAAGGACATGTTACTGCAGTTTTCAGACAAATCAGTAAAATGACCTGAAAACAAGTTGAAACTGTCAGAACAAGCTTCTTCTGGCAGAGCCTGACAAAAGGACATGCGACTGCAGTGTTCAGACTGAAATCATCAAAATGACCTGAAAACTAGTCAGAACAAGCTTCTTCTGGCAGAGCCTTACAAAAGGACATGTTACTGCAGTTTTCAGACAAATCAGTAAAATGACCTGAAAACAAGTTGAAACTGTCAGAACAAGCTTCTTCTGGCAGAGCCTGACAAAAGGACATGCGACTGCAGTGTTCAGACTGAAATCATCCAAATGACCTCAAAACAAGTTGAAACTGTCAGAACAAGCTTCTTCTGGCAGAGCCTGACCAAAGGCCATGTTACTGCAGTGTTCAGACTGAAATCATCAAAATGACCTGAAAACTAGTCAGAACAAGCTTCTTCTGGCAGAGCCTTACAAAAGGACATGTTACTGCAGTTTTCAGACAAATCAGTAAAATGACCTGAAAACAAGTTGAAACTGTCAGAAGAAGCTTCTTCTGGCAGAGCCTGACAAAAGGACATGCGACTGCAGTGTTCAGACTGAAATCATCAAAATGACCTGAAAACTAGTCAGAACAAGCTTCTTCTGGCAGAGCCTTACAAAAGGACATGTTACTGCATTTTTCAGACTGAAAGAAGAAAAATGACCTCGAAACAAGTTGAAACTGTCAGAACAAGCTTCTTCTGGCAGATGCTGACAAAAGGACATGTTACTGCAGTGTTCAGACTGAAATTAGTTAAATGACCTGAAAACAAGTTGAAACTGTCAGAACAAGCGTCTTCTGGCAGAGCCTGACCAAAGGACTTGTTACTGCAGTGTTCAGACAGGAATCATCCAAATGACCTCGAAACAAGTTGAAACTGTCAGAACAAGCTTCTTCTGGCAGATGCTGACAAAAGGACTTGTTACTGCAGTTTTCAGACTGAAATTAGTAAAATGACCTGAAAACAAGTTGAAACTGTCAGAACAAGCTTCTTCTGGCAGAGCCTGACAAAAGGACTTGTTACTGCAGTGTTCAGACTGAAATTAGTAAAATGACCTGAAAACAAGTTGAAACTGTCAGAACAAGCTTCTTCCAGCAGATGCTGACAAAAGGACATGCTACTGCATTTTTCAGACTGAAAGAAGAAAAATGACCTCGAAACAAGTTGAAACTGTCAGAACAAGCTTCTTCTGGCAGATGCTGACAAAAGGACATGTTACTGCAGTGTTCAGACTGAAATTAGTTAAATGACCTGAAAACAAGTTGAAACTGTCAGAACAAGCGTCTTCTGGCAGAGCCTGACCAAAGGACTTGTTACTGCCGTGTTCAGACAGGAATCATCCAAATGACCTCGAAACAAGTTGAAACTGTCAGAACAAGCTTCTTCCGGCAGATGCTGACAAAAGGACATGTTACTGCAGTGTTCAGACTGAAAGAAGAAAAATGACCTCAAAACACGTTGAAACTGTCAGAACAAGCTTCTTCTGGCAGAGCCTGACCAAAGGCCATGTTACTGCAGTGTTCAGACTGAAATCATCAAAATGACCTGAAAACTAGTCAGAACAAGCTTCTTCTGGCAGAGCCTTACAAAAGGACATGTTACTGCAGTTTTCAGACAAATCAGTAAAATGACCTGAAAACAAGTTGAAACTGTCAGAACAAGCTTCTTCTGGCAGAGCCTGACAAAAGGACATGCGACTGCAGTGTTCAGACTGAAATCATCAAAATGACCTGAAAACTAGTCAGAACAAGCTTCTTCTGGCAGAGCCTTACAAAAGGACATGTTACTGCAGTTTTCAGACAAATCAGTAAAATGACCTGAAAACAAGTTGAAACTGTCAGAACAAGCTTCTTCTGGCAGAGCCTGACAAAAGGACATGCGACTGCAGTGTTCAGACTGAAATCATCCAAATGACCTCAAAACAAGTTGAAACTGTCAGAACAAGCTTCTTCTGGCAGAGCCTGACCAAAGGCCATGTTACTGCAGTGTTCAGACTGAAATCATCAAAATGACCTGAAAACTAGTCAGAACAAGCTTCTTCTGGCAGAGCCTTACAAAAGGACATGTTACTGCAGTTTTCAGACAAATCAGTAAAATGACCTGAAAACAAGTTGAAACTGTCAGAACAAGCTTCTTCTGGCAGAGCCTGACAAAAGGACATGCGACTGCAGTGTTCAGACTGAAATCATCAAAATGACCTGAAAACTAGTCAGAACAAGCTTCTTCTGGCAGAGCCTTACAAAAGGACATGTTACTGCATTTTTCAGACTGAAAGAAGAAAAATGACCTCGAAACAAGTTGAAACTGTCAGAACAAGCTTCTTCTGGCAGATGCTGACAAAAGGACATGTTACTGCAGTGTTCAGACTGAAATTAGTTAAATGACCTGAAAACAAGTTGAAACTGTCAGAACAAGCGTCTTCTGGCAGAGCCTGACCAAAGGACTTGTTACTGCAGTGTTCAGACAGGAATCATCCAAATGACCTCGAAACAAGTTGAAACTGTCAGAACAAGCTTCTTCTGGCAGATGCTGACAAAAGGACTTGTTACTGCAGTTTTCAGACTGAAATTAGTAAAATGACCTGAAAACAAGTTGAAACTGTCAGAACAAGCTTCTTCTGGCAGAGCCTGACAAAAGGACTTGTTACTGCAGTGTTCAGACTGAAATTAGTAAAATGACCTGAAAACAAGTTGAAACTGTCAGAACAAGCTTCTTCCAGCAGATGCTGACAAAAGGACATGCTACTGCATTTTTCAGACTGAAAGAAGAAAAATGACCTCGAAACAAGTTGAAACTGTCAGAACAAGCTTCTTCTGGCAGATGCTGACAAAAGGACATGTTACTGCAGTGTTCAGACTGAAATTAGTTAAATGACCTGAAAACAAGTTGAAACTGTCAGAACAAGCGTCTTCTGGCAGAGCCTGACCAAAGGACTTGTTACTGCAGTGTTCAGACAGGAATCATCCAAATGACCTCGAAACAAGTTGAAACTGTCAGAACAAGCTTCTTCCGGCAGATGCTGACAAAAGGACATGTTACTGCAGTGTTCAGACTGAAAGAAGAAAAATGACCTCAAAACACGTTGAAACTGTCAGAACAAGCTTCTTCTGGCAGAGCCTGACCAAAGGCCATGTTACTGCAGTGTTCAGACTGAAATCATCAAAATGACCTGAAAACTAGTCAGAACAAGCTTCTTCTGGCAGAGCCTTACAAAAGGACATGTTACTGCAGTTTTCAGACAAATCAGTAAAATGACCTGAAAACAAGTTGAAACTGTCAGAACAAGCTTCTTCTGGCAGAGCCTGACAAAAGGACATGCGACTGCAGTGTTCAGACTGAAATCATCAAAATGACCTGAAAACTAGTCAGAACAAGCTTCTTCTGGCAGAGCCTTACAAAAGGACATGTTACTGCATTTTTCAGACTGAAAGAAGAAAAATGACCTCGAAACAAGTTGAAACTGTCAGAACAAGCTTCTTCTGGCAGATGCTGACAAAAGGACATGTTACTGCAGTGTTCAGACTGAAATTAGTTAAATGACCTGAAAACAAGTTGAAACTGTCAGAACAAGCGTCTTCTGGCAGAGCCTGACCAAAGGACTTGTTACTGCAGTGTTCAGACAGGAATCATCCAAATGACCTCGAAACAAGTTGAAACTGTCAGAACAAGCTTCTTCTGGCAGATGCTGACAAAAGGACTTGTTACTGCAGTTTTCAGACTGAAATTAGTAAAATGACCTGAAAACAAGTTGAAACTGTCAGAACAAGCTTCTTCTGGCAGAGCCTGACAAAAGGACTTGTTACTGCAGTGTTCAGACTGAAATTAGTAAAATGACCTGAAAACAAGTTGAAACTGTCAGAACAAGCTTCTTCCAGCAGATGCTGACAAAAGGACATGCTACTGCATTTTTCAGACTGAAAGAAGAAAAATGACCTCGAAACAAGTTGAAACTGTCAGAACAAGCTTCTTCTGGCAGATGCTGACAAAAGGACATGTTACTGCAGTGTTCAGACTGAAATTAGTTAAATGACCTGAAAACAAGTTGAAACTGTCAGAACAAGCGTCTTCTGGCAGAGCCTGACCAAAGGACTTGTTACTGCAGTGTTCAGACAGGAATCATCCAAATGACCTCGAAACAAGTTGAAACTGTCAGAACAAGCTTCTTCCGGCAGATGCTGACAAAAGGACATGTTACTGCAGTGTTCAGACTGAAAGAAGAAAAATGACCTCAAAACACGTTGAAACTGTCAGAACAAGCTTCTTCTGGCAGAGCCTGACCAAAGGCCATGTTACTGCAGTGTTCAGACTGAAATCATCAAAATGACCTGAAAACTAGTCAGAACAAGCTTCTTCTGGCAGAGCCTTACAAAAGGACATGTTACTGCAGTTTTCAGACAAATCAGTAAAATGACCTGAAAACAAGTTGAAACTGTCAGAACAAGCTTCTTCTGGCAGAGCCTGACCAAAGGACATGTTACTGCAGTGTTCAGACTGAAATCATCAAAATGACCTCAAAACAAGTTGAAACTGTCAGAACAAGCTTCTTCTGGCAGATGCTGACAAAAGGACTTGTTACTGCAGTTTTCAGACTGAAATTAGTAAAATGACCTGAAAACAAGTTGAAACTGTCAGAACAAGCTTCTTCTGGCAGAGCCTGACAAAAGGACTTGTTACTGCAGTGTTCAGACTGAAATTAGTAAAATGACCTGAAAACAAGTTGAAACTGTCAGAACAAGCTTCTTCCAGCAGATGCTGACAAAAGGACATGCTACTGCATTTTTCAGACTGAAAGAAGAAAAATGACCTCGAAACAAGTTGAAACTGTCAGAACAAGCTTCTTCTGGCAGATGCTGACAAAAGGACATGTTACTGCAGTGTTCAGACTGAAATTAGTTAAATGACCTGAAAACAAGTTGAAACTGTCAGAACAAGCGTCTTCTGGCAGAGCCTGACCAAAGGACTTGTTACTGCAGTGTTCAGACAGGAATCATCCAAATGACCTCGAAACAAGTTGAAACTGTCAGAACAAGCTTCTTCTGGCAGATGCTGACAAAAGGACTTGTTACTGCAGTTTTCAGACTGAAATTAGTAAAATGACCTGAAAACAAGTTGAAACTGTCAGAACAAGCTTCTTCTGGCAGAGCCTGAAAAAAGGACTTGTTACTGCAGTGTTCAGACTGAAATTAGTAAAATGACCTGAAAACAAGTTGAAACTGTCAGAACAAGCTTCTTCCAGCAGATGCTGACAAAAGGACATGCTACTGCATTTTTCAGACTGAAAGAAGAAAAATGACCTCGAAACAAGTTGAAACTGTCAGAACAAGCTTCTTCTGGCAGATGCTGACAAAAGGACATGTTACTGCAGTGTTCAGACTGAAATTAGTTAAATGACCTGAAAACAAGTTGAAACTGTCAGAACAAGCGTCTTCTGGCAGAGCCTGACCAAAGGACTTGTTACTGCAGTGTTCAGACAGGAATCATCCAAATGACCTCGAAACAAGTTGAAACTGTCAGAACAAGCTTCTTCCGGCAGATGCTGACAAAAGGACATGTTACTGCAGTGTTCAGACTGAAAGAAGAAAAATGACCTCAAAACACGTTGAAACTGTCAGAACAAGCTTCTTCTGGCAGAGCCTGACCAAAGGCCATGTTACTGCAGTGTTCAGACTGAAATCATCAAAATGACCTGAAAACTAGTCAGAACAAGCTTCTTCTGGCAGAGCCTTACAAAAGGACATGTTACTGCAGTTTTCAGACAAATCAGTAAAATGACCTGAAAACAAGTTGAAACTGTCAGAACAAGCTTCTTCTGGCAGAGCCTGACCAAAGGACATGTTACTGCAGTGTTCAGACTGAAATCATCAAAATGACCTCAAAACAAGTTGAAACTGTCAGAACAAGCTTCTTCTGGCAGATGCTGACAAAAGGACTTGTTACTGCAGTTTTCAGACTGAAATTAGTAAAATGACCTGAAAACAAGTTGAAACTGTCAGAACAAGCTTCTTCTGGCAGAGCCTGACAAAAGGACTTGTTACTGCAGTGTTCAGACTGAAATTAGTAAAATGACCTGAAAACAAGTTGAAACTGTCAGAACAAGCTTCTTCCAGCAGATGCTGACAAAAGGACATGCTACTGCATTTTTCAGACTGAAAGAAGAAAAATGACCTCGAAACAAGTTGAAACTGTCAGAACAAGCTTCTTCTGGCAGATGCTGACAAAAGGACATGTTACTGCAGTGTTCAGACTGAAATTAGTTAAATGACCTGAAAACAAGTTGAAACTGTCAGAACAAGCGTCTTCTGGCAGAGCCTGACCAAAGGACTTGTTACTGCCGTGTTCAGACAGGAATCATCCAAATGACCTCGAAACAAGTTGAAACTGTCAGAACAAGCTTCTTCCGGCAGATGCTGACAAAAGGACATGTTACTGCAGTGTTCAGACTGAAAGAAGAAAAATGACCTCAAAACACGTTGAAACTGTCAGAACAAGCTTCTTCTGGCAGAGCCTGACCAAAGGCCATGTTACTGCAGTGTTCAGACTGAAATCATCAAAATGACCTGAAAACTAGTCAGAACAAGCTTCTTCTGGCAGAGCCTTACAAAAGGACATGTTACTGCAGTTTTCAGACAAATCAGTAAAATGACCTGAAAACAAGTTGAAACTGTCAGAACAAGCTTCTTCTGGCAGAGCCTGACAAAAGGACATGCGACTGCAGTGTTCAGACTGAAATCATCAAAATGACCTGAAAACTAGTCAGAACAAGCTTCTTCTGGCAGAGCCTTACAAAAGGACATGTTACTGCAGTTTTCAGACAAATCAGTAAAATGACCTGAAAACAAGTTGAAACTGTCAGAACAAGCTTCTTCTGGCAGAGCCTGACAAAAGGACATGCGACTGCAGTGTTCAGACTGAAATCATCAAAATGACCTGAAAACTAGTCAGAACAAGCTTCTTCTGGCAGAGCCTTACAAAAGGACATGTTACTGCAGTTTTCAGACAAATCAGTAAAATGACCTGAAAACAAGTTGAAACTGTCAGAACAAGCTTCTTCTGGCAGAGCCTGACAAAAGGACATGCGACTGCAGTGTTCAGACTGAAATCATCCAAATGACCTCAAAACAAGTTGAAACTGTCAGAACAAGCTTCTTCTGGCAGAGCCTGACCAAAGGCCATGTTACTGCAGTGTTCAGACTGAAATCATCAAAATGACCTGAAAACTAGTCAGAACAAGCTTCTTCTGGCAGAGCCTTACAAAAGGACATGTTACTGCAGTTTTCAGACAAATCAGTAAAATGACCTGAAAACAAGTTGAAACTGTCAGAAGAAGCTTCTTCTGGCAGAGCCTGACAAAAGGACATGCGACTGCAGTGTTCAGACTGAAATCATCAAAATGACCTGAAAACTAGTCAGAACAAGCTTCTTCTGGCAGAGCCTTACAAAAGGACATGTTACTGCATTTTTCAGACTGAAAGAAGAAAAATGACCTCGAAACAAGTTGAAACTGTCAGAACAAGCTTCTTCTGGCAGATGCTGACAAAAGGACATGTTACTGCAGTGTTCAGACTGAAATTAGTTAAATGACCTGAAAACAAGTTGAAACTGTCAGAACAAGCGTCTTCTGGCAGAGCCTGACCAAAGGACTTGTTACTGCAGTGTTCAGACAGGAATCATCCAAATGACCTCGAAACAAGTTGAAACTGTCAGAACAAGCTTCTTCTGGCAGATGCTGACAAAAGGACTTGTTACTGCAGTTTTCAGACTGAAATTAGTAAAATGACCTGAAAACAAGTTGAAACTGTCAGAACAAGCTTCTTCTGGCAGAGCCTGACAAAAGGACTTGTTACTGCAGTGTTCAGACTGAAATTAGTAAAATGACCTGAAAACAAGTTGAAACTGTCAGAACAAGCTTCTTCCAGCAGATGCTGACAAAAGGACATGCTACTGCATTTTTCAGACTGAAAGAAGAAAAATGACCTCGAAACAAGTTGAAACTGTCAGAACAAGCTTCTTCTGGCAGATGCTGACAAAAGGACATGTTACTGCAGTGTTCAGACTGAAATTAGTTAAATGACCTGAAAACAAGTTGAAACTGTCAGAACAAGCGTCTTCTGGCAGAGCCTGACCAAAGGACTTGTTACTGCAGTGTTCAGACAGGAATCATCCAAATGACCTCGAAACAAGTTGAAACTGTCAGAACAAGCTTCTTCCGGCAGATGCTGACAAAAGGACATGTTACTGCAGTGTTCAGACTGAAAGAAGAAAAATGACCTCAAAACACGTTGAAACTGTCAGAACAAGCTTCTTCTGGCAGAGCCTGACCAAAGGCCATGTTACTGCAGTGTTCAGACTGAAATCATCAAAATGACCTGAAAACTAGTCAGAACAAGCTTCTTCTGGCAGAGCCTTACAAAAGGACATGTTACTGCAGTTTTCAGACAAATCAGTAAAATGACCTGAAAACAAGTTGAAACTGTCAGAACAAGCTTCTTCTGGCAGAGCCTGACCAAAGGACATGTTACTGCAGTGTTCAGACTGAAATCATCAAAATGACCTCAAAACAAGTTGAAACTGTCAGAACAAGCTTCTTCTGGCAGATGCTGACAAAAGGACTTGTTACTGCAGTTTTCAGACTGAAATTAGTAAAATGACCTGAAAACAAGTTGAAACTGTCAGAACAAGCTTCTTCCAGCAGATGCTGACAAAAGGACATGCTACTGCATTTTTCAGACTGAAAGAAGAAAAATGACCTCGAAACAAGTTGAAACTGTCAGAACAAGCTTCTTCTGGCAGATGCTGACAAAAGGACATGTTACTGCAGTGTTCAGACTGAAATTAGTTAAATGACCTGAAAACAAGTTGAAACTGTCAGAACAAGCGTCTTCTGGCAGAGCCTGACCAAAGGACTTGTTACTGCAGTGTTCAGACAGGAATCATCCAAATGACCTCGAAACAAGTTGAAACTGTCAGAACAAGCTTCTTCCGGCAGATGCTGACAAAAGGACATGTTACTGCAGTGTTCAGACTGAAAGAAGAAAAATGACCTCAAAACACGTTGAAACTGTCAGAACAAGCTTCTTCTGGCAGAGCCTGACCAAAGGCCATGTTACTGCAGTGTTCAGACTGAAATCATCAAAATGACCTGAAAACTAGTCAGAACAAGCTTCTTCTGGCAGAGCCTTACAAAAGGACATGTTACTGCAGTTTTCAGACAAATCAGTAAAATGACCTGAAAACAAGTTGAAACTGTCAGAACAAGCTTCTTCTGGCAGAGCCTGACCAAAGGACATGTTACTGCAGTGTTCAGACTGAAATCATCAAAATGACCTCAAAACAAGTTGAAACTGTCAGAACAAGCTTCTTCTGGCAGATGCTGACAAAAGGACTTGTTACTGCAGTTTTCAGACTGAAATTAGTAAAATGACCTGAAAACAAGTTGAAACTGTCAGAACAAGCTTCTTCTGGCAGAGCCTGACAAAAGGACTTGTTACTGCAGTGTTCAGACTGAAATTAGTAAAATGACCTGAAAACAAGTTGAAACTGTCAGAACAAGCTTCTTCCAGCAGATGCTGACAAAAGGACATGCTACTGCATTTTTCAGACTGAAAGAAGAAAAATGACCTCGAAACAAGTTGAAACTGTCAGAACAAGCTTCTTCTGGCAGATGCTGACAAAAGGACATGTTACTGCAGTGTTCAGACTGAAATTAGTTAAATGACCTGAAAACAAGTTGAAACTGTCAGAACAAGCGTCTTCTGGCAGAGCCTGACCAAAGGACTTGTTACTGCCGTGTTCAGACAGGAATCATCCAAATGACCTCGAAACAAGTTGAAACTGTCAGAACAAGCTTCTTCCGGCAGATGCTGACAAAAGGACATGTTACTGCAGTGTTCAGACTGAAAGAAGAAAAATGACCTCAAAACACGTTGAAACTGTCAGAACAAGCTTCTTCTGGCAGAGCCTGACCAAAGGCCATGTTACTGCAGTGTTCAGACTGAAATCATCAAAATGACCTGAAAACTAGTCAGAACAAGCTTCTTCTGGCAGAGCCTTACAAAAGGACATGTTACTGCAGTTTTCAGACAAATCAGTAAAATGACCTGAAAACAAGTTGAAACTGTCAGAACAAGCTTCTTCTGGCAGAGCCTGACAAAAGGACATGCGACTGCAGTGTTCAGACTGAAATCATCAAAATGACCTGAAAACTAGTCAGAACAAGCTTCTTCTGGCAGAGCCTTACAAAAGGACATGTTACTGCAGTTTTCAGACAAATCAGTAAAATGACCTGAAAACAAGTTGAAACTGTCAGAACAAGCTTCTTCTGGCAGAGCCTGACAAAAGGACATGCGACTGCAGTGTTCAGACTGAAATCATCAAAATGACCTGAAAACTAGTCAGAACAAGCTTCTTCTGGCAGAGCCTTACAAAAGGACATGTTACTGCAGTTTTCAGACAAATCAGTAAAATGACCTGAAAACAAGTTGAAACTGTCAGAACAAGCTTCTTCTGGCAGAGCCTGACAAAAGGACATGCGACTGCAGTGTTCAGACTGAAATCATCCAAATGACCTCAAAACAAGTTGAAACTGTCAGAACAAGCTTCTTCTGGCAGAGCCTGACCAAAGGCCATGTTACTGCAGTGTTCAGACTGAAATCATCAAAATGACCTGAAAACTAGTCAGAACAAGCTTCTTCTGGCAGAGCCTTACAAAAGGACATGTTACTGCAGTTTTCAGACAAATCAGTAAAATGACCTGAAAACAAGTTGAAACTGTCAGAAGAAGCTTCTTCTGGCAGAGCCTGACAAAAGGACATGCGACTGCAGTGTTCAGACTGAAATCATCAAAATGACCTGAAAACTAGTCAGAACAAGCTTCTTCTGGCAGAGCCTTACAAAAGGACATGTTACTGCATTTTTCAGACTGAAAGAAGAAAAATGACCTCGAAACAAGTTGAAACTGTCAGAACAAGCTTCTTCTGGCAGATGCTGACAAAAGGACATGTTACTGCAGTGTTCAGACTGAAATTAGTTAAATGACCTGAAAACAAGTTGAAACTGTCAGAACAAGCGTCTTCTGGCAGAGCCTGACCAAAGGACTTGTTACTGCAGTGTTCAGACAGGAATCATCCAAATGACCTCGAAACAAGTTGAAACTGTCAGAACAAGCTTCTTCTGGCAGATGCTGACAAAAGGACTTGTTACTGCAGTTTTCAGACTGAAATTAGTAAAATGACCTGAAAACAAGTTGAAACTGTCAGAACAAGCTTCTTCTGGCAGAGCCTGACAAAAGGACTTGTTACTGCAGTGTTCAGACTGAAATTAGTAAAATGACCTGAAAACAAGTTGAAACTGTCAGAACAAGCTTCTTCCAGCAGATGCTGACAAAAGGACATGCTACTGCATTTTTCAGACTGAAAGAAGAAAAATGACCTCGAAACAAGTTGAAACTGTCAGAACAAGCTTCTTCTGGCAGATGCTGACAAAAGGACATGTTACTGCAGTGTTCAGACTGAAATTAGTTAAATGACCTGAAAACAAGTTGAAACTGTCAGAACAAGCGTCTTCTGGCAGAGCCTGACCAAAGGACTTGTTACTGCAGTGTTCAGACAGGAATCATCCAAATGACCTCGAAACAAGTTGAAACTGTCAGAACAAGCTTCTTCCGGCAGATGCTGACAAAAGGACATGTTACTGCAGTGTTCAGACTGAAAGAAGAAAAATGACCTCAAAACACGTTGAAACTGTCAGAACAAGCTTCTTCTGGCAGAGCCTGACCAAAGGCCATGTTACTGCAGTGTTCAGACTGAAATCATCAAAATGACCTGAAAACTAGTCAGAACAAGCTTCTTCTGGCAGAGCCTTACAAAAGGACATGTTACTGCAGTTTTCAGACAAATCAGTAAAATGACCTGAAAACAAGTTGAAACTGTCAGAACAAGCTTCTTCTGGCAGAGCCTGACCAAAGGACATGTTACTGCAGTGTTCAGACTGAAATCATCAAAATGACCTCAAAACAAGTTGAAACTGTCAGAACAAGCTTCTTCTGGCAGATGCTGACAAAAGGACTTGTTACTGCAGTGTTCAGACTGAAATTAGTTAAATGACCTGAAAACAAGTTGAAACTGTCAGAACAAGCGTCTTCTGGCAGAGCCTGACCAAAGGACTTGTTACTGCAGTGTTCAGACAGGAATCATCCAAATGACCTCGAAACAAGTTGAAACTGTCAGAACAAGCTTCTTCTGGCAGATGCTGACAAAAGGACTTGTTACTGCAGTTTTCAGACTGAAATTAGTAAAATGACCTGAAAACAAGTTGAAACTGTCAGAACAAGCTTCTTCTGGCAGAGCCTGACAAAAGGACTTGTTACTGCAGTGTTCAGACTGAAATTAGTAAAATGACCTGAAAACAAGTTGAAACTGTCAGAACAAGCTTCTTCCAGCAGATGCTGACAAAAGGACATGCTACTGCATTTTTCAGACTGAAAGAAGAAAAATGACCTCGAAACAAGTTGAAACTGTCAGAACAAGCTTCTTCTGGCAGATGCTGACAAAAGGACATGTTACTGCAGTGTTCAGACTGAAATTAGTTAAATGACCTGAAAACAAGTTGAAACTGTCAGAACAAGCGTCTTCTGGCAGAGCCTGACCAAAGGACTTGTTACTGCAGTGTTCAGACAGGAATCATCCAAATGACCTCGAAACAAGTTGAAACTGTCAGAACAAGCTTCTTCCGGCAGATGCTGACAAAAGGACATGTTACTGCAGTGTTCAGACTGAAAGAAGAAAAATGACCTCAAAACACGTTGAAACTGTCAGAACAAGCTTCTTCTGGCAGAGCCTGACCAAAGGCCATGTTACTGCAGTGTTCAGACTGAAATCATCAAAATGACCTGAAAACTAGTCAGAACAAGCTTCTTCTGGCAGAGCCTTACAAAAGGACATGTTACTGCAGTTTTCAGACAAATCAGTAAAATGACCTGAAAACAAGTTGAAACTGTCAGAACAAGCTTCTTCTGGCAGAGCCTGACCAAAGGACATGTTACTGCAGTGTTCAGACTGAAATCATCAAAATGACCTCAAAACAAGTTGAAACTGTCAGAACAAGCTTCTTCTGGCAGATGCTGACAAAAGGACTTGTTACTGCAGTGTTCAGACTGAAATTAGTTAAATGACCTGAAAACAAGTTGAAACTGTCAGAACAAGCGTCTTCTGGCAGAGCCTGACCAAAGGACTTGTTACTGCAGTGTTCAGACAGGAATCATCCAAATGACCTCGAAACAAGTTGAAACTGTCAGAACAAGCTTCTTCTGGCAGATGCTGACAAAAGGACTTGTTACTGCAGTTTTCAGACTGAAATTAGTAAAATGACCTGAAAACAAGTTGAAACTGTCAGAACAAGCTTCTTCTGGCAGAGCCTGACAAAAGGACTTGTTACTGCAGTGTTCAGACTGAAATTAGTAAAATGACCTGAAAACAAGTTGAAACTGTCAGAACAAGCTTCTTCCAGCAGATGCTGACAAAAGGACATGCTACTGCATTTTTCAGACTGAAAGAAGAAAAATGACCTCGAAACAAGTTGAAACTGTCAGAACAAGCTTCTTCTGGCAGATGCTGACAAAAGGACATGTTACTGCAGTGTTCAGACTGAAATTAGTTAAATGACCTGAAAACAAGTTGAAACTGTCAGAACAAGCGTCTTCTGGCAGAGCCTGACCAAAGGACTTGTTACTGCAGTGTTCAGACAGGAATCATCCAAATGACCTCGAAACAAGTTGAAACTGTCAGAACAAGCTTCTTCCGGCAGATGCTGACAAAAGGACATGTTACTGCAGTGTTCAGACTGAAAGAAGAAAAATGACCTCAAAACACGTTGAAACTGTCAGAACAAGCTTCTTCTGGCAGAGCCTGACCAAAGGCCATGTTACTGCAGTGTTCAGACTGAAATCATCAAAATGACCTGAAAACTAGTCAGAACAAGCTTCTTCTGGCAGAGCCTTACAAAAGGACATGTTACTGCAGTTTTCAGACAAATCAGTAAAATGACCTGAAAACAAGTTGAAACTGTCAGAACAAGCTTCTTCTGGCAGAGCCTGACCAAAGGACATGTTACTGCAGTGTTCAGACTGAAATCATCAAAATGACCTCAAAACAAGTTGAAACTGTCAGAACAAGCTTCTTCTGGCAGATGCTGACAAAAGGACTTGTTACTGCAGTTTTCAGACTGAAATTAGTAAAATGACCTGAAAACAAGTTGAAACTGTCAGAACAAGCTTCTTCTGGCAGAGCCTGACAAAAGGACTTGTTACTGCAGTGTTCAGACTGAAATTAGTAAAATGACCTGAAAACAAGTTGAAACTGTCAGAACAAGCTTCTTCCAGCAGATGCTGACAAAAGGACATGCTACTGCATTTTTCAGACTGAAAGAAGAAAAATGACCTCGAAACAAGTTGAAACTGTCAGAACAAGCTTCTTCTGGCAGATGCTGACAAAAGGACATGTTACTGCAGTGTTCAGACTGAAATTAGTTAAATGACCTGAAAACAAGTTGAAACTGTCAGAACAAGCGTCTTCTGGCAGAGCCTGACCAAAGGACTTGTTACTGCCGTGTTCAGACAGGAATCATCCAAATGACCTCGAAACAAGTTGAAACTGTCAGAACAAGCTTCTTCCGGCAGATGCTGACAAAAGGACATGTTACTGCAGTGTTCAGACTGAAAGAAGAAAAATGACCTCAAAACACGTTGAAACTGTCAGAACAAGCTTCTTCTGGCAGAGCCTGACCAAAGGCCATGTTACTGCAGTGTTCAGACTGAAATCATCAAAATGACCTGAAAACTAGTCAGAACAAGCTTCTTCTGGCAGAGCCTTACAAAAGGACATGTTACTGCAGTTTTCAGACAAATCAGTAAAATGACCTGAAAACAAGTTGAAACTGTCAGAACAAGCTTCTTCTGGCAGAGCCTGACAAAAGGACATGCGACTGCAGTGTTCAGACTGAAATCATCAAAATGACCTGAAAACTAGTCAGAACAAGCTTCTTCTGGCAGAGCCTTACAAAAGGACATGTTACTGCAGTTTTCAGACAAATCAGTAAAATGACCTGAAAACAAGTTGAAACTGTCAGAACAAGCTTCTTCTGGCAGAGCCTGACAAAAGGACATGCGACTGCAGTGTTCAGACTGAAATCATCAAAATGACCTGAAAACTAGTCAGAACAAGCTTCTTCTGGCAGAGCCTTACAAAAGGACATGTTACTGCAGTTTTCAGACAAATCAGTAAAATGACCTGAAAACAAGTTGAAACTGTCAGAACAAGCTTCTTCTGGCAGAGCCTGACAAAAGGACATGCGACTGCAGTGTTCAGACTGAAATCATCCAAATGACCTCAAAACAAGTTGAAACTGTCAGAACAAGCTTCTTCTGGCAGAGCCTGACCAAAGGCCATGTTACTGCAGTGTTCAGACTGAAATCATCAAAATGACCTGAAAACTAGTCAGAACAAGCTTCTTCTGGCAGAGCCTTACAAAAGGACATGTTACTGCAGTTTTCAGACAAATCAGTAAAATGACCTGAAAACAAGTTGAAACTGTCAGAAGAAGCTTCTTCTGGCAGAGCCTGACAAAAGGACATGCGACTGCAGTGTTCAGACTGAAATCATCAAAATGACCTGAAAACTAGTCAGAACAAGCTTCTTCTGGCAGAGCCTTACAAAAGGACATGTTACTGCATTTTTCAGACTGAAAGAAGAAAAATGACCTCGAAACAAGTTGAAACTGTCAGAACAAGCTTCTTCTGGCAGATGCTGACAAAAGGACATGTTACTGCAGTGTTCAGACTGAAATTAGTTAAATGACCTGAAAACAAGTTGAAACTGTCAGAACAAGCGTCTTCTGGCAGAGCCTGACCAAAGGACTTGTTACTGCAGTGTTCAGACAGGAATCATCCAAATGACCTCGAAACAAGTTGAAACTGTCAGAACAAGCTTCTTCTGGCAGATGCTGACAAAAGGACTTGTTACTGCAGTTTTCAGACTGAAATTAGTAAAATGACCTGAAAACAAGTTGAAACTGTCAGAACAAGCTTCTTCTGGCAGAGCCTGACAAAAGGACTTGTTACTGCAGTGTTCAGACTGAAATTAGTAAAATGACCTGAAAACAAGTTGAAACTGTCAGAACAAGCTTCTTCCAGCAGATGCTGACAAAAGGACATGCTACTGCATTTTTCAGACTGAAAGAAGAAAAATGACCTCGAAACAAGTTGAAACTGTCAGAACAAGCTTCTTCTGGCAGATGCTGACAAAAGGACATGTTACTGCAGTGTTCAGACTGAAATTAGTTAAATGACCTGAAAACAAGTTGAAACTGTCAGAACAAGCGTCTTCTGGCAGAGCCTGACCAAAGGACTTGTTACTGCAGTGTTCAGACAGGAATCATCCAAATGACCTCGAAACAAGTTGAAACTGTCAGAACAAGCTTCTTCCGGCAGATGCTGACAAAAGGACATGTTACTGCAGTGTTCAGACTGAAAGAAGAAAAATGACCTCAAAACACGTTGAAACTGTCAGAACAAGCTTCTTCTGGCAGAGCCTGACCAAAGGCCATGTTACTGCAGTGTTCAGACTGAAATCATCAAAATGACCTGAAAACTAGTCAGAACAAGCTTCTTCTGGCAGAGCCTTACAAAAGGACATGTTACTGCAGTTTTCAGACAAATCAGTAAAATGACCTGAAAACAAGTTGAAACTGTCAGAACAAGCTTCTTCTGGCAGAGCCTGACAAAAGGACATGCGACTGCAGTGTTCAGACTGAAATCATCAAAATGACCTGAAAACTAGTCAGAACAAGCTTCTTCTGGCAGAGCCTTACAAAAGGACATGTTACTGCATTTTTCAGACTGAAAGAAGAAAAATGACCTCGAAACAAGTTGAAACTGTCAGAACAAGCTTCTTCTGGCAGATGCTGACAAAAGGACATGTTACTGCAGTGTTCAGACTGAAATTAGTTAAATGACCTGAAAACAAGTTGAAACTGTCAGAACAAGCGTCTTCTGGCAGAGCCTGACCAAAGGACTTGTTACTGCAGTGTTCAGACAGGAATCATCCAAATGACCTCGAAACAAGTTGAAACTGTCAGAACAAGCTTCTTCTGGCAGATGCTGACAAAAGGACTTGTTACTGCAGTTTTCAGACTGAAATTAGTAAAATGACCTGAAAACAAGTTGAAACTGTCAGAACAAGCTTCTTCTGGCAGAGCCTGAAAAAAGGACTTGTTACTGCAGTGTTCAGACTGAAATTAGTAAAATGACCTGAAAACAAGTTGAAACTGTCAGAACAAGCTTCTTCCAGCAGATGCTGACAAAAGGACATGCTACTGCATTTTTCAGACTGAAAGAAGAAAAATGACCTCGAAACAAGTTGAAACTGTCAGAACAAGCTTCTTCTGGCAGATGCTGACAAAAGGACATGTTACTGCAGTGTTCAGACTGAAATTAGTTAAATGACCTGAAAACAAGTTGAAACTGTCAGAACAAGCGTCTTCTGGCAGAGCCTGACCAAAGGACTTGTTACTGCAGTGTTCAGACAGGAATCATCCAAATGACCTCGAAACAAGTTGAAACTGTCAGAACAAGCTTCTTCCGGCAGATGCTGACAAAAGGACATGTTACTGCAGTGTTCAGACTGAAAGAAGAAAAATGACCTCAAAACACGTTGAAACTGTCAGAACAAGCTTCTTCTGGCAGAGCCTGACCAAAGGCCATGTTACTGCAGTGTTCAGACTGAAATCATCAAAATGACCTGAAAACTAGTCAGAACAAGCTTCTTCTGGCAGAGCCTTACAAAAGGACATGTTACTGCAGTTTTCAGACAAATCAGTAAAATGACCTGAAAACAAGTTGAAACTGTCAGAACAAGCTTCTTCTGGCAGAGCCTGACCAAAGGACATGTTACTGCAGTGTTCAGACTGAAATCATCAAAATGACCTCAAAACAAGTTGAAACTGTCAGAACAAGCTTCTTCTGGCAGATGCTGACAAAAGGACTTGTTACTGCAGTTTTCAGACTGAAATTAGTAAAATGACCTGAAAACAAGTTGAAACTGTCAGAACAAGCTTCTTCTGGCAGAGCCTGACAAAAGGACTTGTTACTGCAGTGTTCAGACTGAAATTAGTAAAATGACCTGAAAACAAGTTGAAACTGTCAGAACAAGCTTCTTCCAGCAGATGCTGACAAAAGGACATGCTACTGCATTTTTCAGACTGAAAGAAGAAAAATGACCTCGAAACAAGTTGAAACTGTCAGAACAAGCTTCTTCTGGCAGATGCTGACAAAAGGACATGTTACTGCAGTGTTCAGACTGAAATTAGTTAAATGACCTGAAAACAAGTTGAAACTGTCAGAACAAGCGTCTTCTGGCAGAGCCTGACCAAAGGACTTGTTACTGCCGTGTTCAGACAGGAATCATCCAAATGACCTCGAAACAAGTTGAAACTGTCAGAACAAGCTTCTTCCGGCAGATGCTGACAAAAGGACATGTTACTGCAGTGTTCAGACTGAAAGAAGAAAAATGACCTCAAAACACGTTGAAACTGTCAGAACAAGCTTCTTCTGGCAGAGCCTGACCAAAGGCCATGTTACTGCAGTGTTCAGACTGAAATCATCAAAATGACCTGAAAACTAGTCAGAACAAGCTTCTTCTGGCAGAGCCTTACAAAAGGACATGTTACTGCAGTTTTCAGACAAATCAGTAAAATGACCTGAAAACAAGTTGAAACTGTCAGAACAAGCTTCTTCTGGCAGAGCCTGACAAAAGGACATGCGACTGCAGTGTTCAGACTGAAATCATCAAAATGACCTGAAAACTAGTCAGAACAAGCTTCTTCTGGCAGAGCCTTACAAAAGGACATGTTACTGCAGTTTTCAGACAAATCAGTAAAATGACCTGAAAACAAGTTGAAACTGTCAGAACAAGCTTCTTCTGGCAGAGCCTGACAAAAGGACATGCGACTGCAGTGTTCAGACTGAAATCATCAAAATGACCTGAAAACTAGTCAGAACAAGCTTCTTCTGGCAGAGCCTTACAAAAGGACATGTTACTGCAGTTTTCAGACAAATCAGTAAAATGACCTGAAAACAAGTTGAAACTGTCAGAACAAGCTTCTTCTGGCAGAGCCTGACAAAAGGACATGCGACTGCAGTGTTCAGACTGAAATCATCCAAATGACCTCAAAACAAGTTGAAACTGTCAGAACAAGCTTCTTCTGGCAGAGCCTGACCAAAGGCCATGTTACTGCAGTGTTCAGACTGAAATCATCAAAATGACCTGAAAACTAGTCAGAACAAGCTTCTTCTGGCAGAGCCTTACAAAAGGACATGTTACTGCAGTTTTCAGACAAATCAGTAAAATGACCTGAAAACAAGTTGAAACTGTCAGAAGAAGCTTCTTCTGGCAGAGCCTGACAAAAGGACATGCGACTGCAGTGTTCAGACTGAAATCATCAAAATGACCTGAAAACTAGTCAGAACAAGCTTCTTCTGGCAGAGCCTTACAAAAGGACATGTTACTGCATTTTTCAGACTGAAAGAAGAAAAATGACCTCGAAACAAGTTGAAACTGTCAGAACAAGCTTCTTCTGGCAGATGCTGACAAAAGGACATGTTACTGCAGTGTTCAGACTGAAATTAGTTAAATGACCTGAAAACAAGTTGAAACTGTCAGAACAAGCGTCTTCTGGCAGAGCCTGACCAAAGGACTTGTTACTGCAGTGTTCAGACAGGAATCATCCAAATGACCTCGAAACAAGTTGAAACTGTCAGAACAAGCTTCTTCTGGCAGATGCTGACAAAAGGACTTGTTACTGCAGTTTTCAGACTGAAATTAGTAAAATGACCTGAAAACAAGTTGAAACTGTCAGAACAAGCTTCTTCTGGCAGAGCCTGACAAAAGGACTTGTTACTGCAGTGTTCAGACTGAAATTAGTAAAATGACCTGAAAACAAGTTGAAACTGTCAGAACAAGCTTCTTCCAGCAGATGCTGACAAAAGGACATGCTACTGCATTTTTCAGACTGAAAGAAGAAAAATGACCTCGAAACAAGTTGAAACTGTCAGAACAAGCTTCTTCTGGCAGATGCTGACAAAAGGACATGTTACTGCAGTGTTCAGACTGAAATTAGTTAAATGACCTGAAAACAAGTTGAAACTGTCAGAACAAGCGTCTTCTGGCAGAGCCTGACCAAAGGACTTGTTACTGCAGTGTTCAGACAGGAATCATCCAAATGACCTCGAAACAAGTTGAAACTGTCAGAACAAGCTTCTTCCGGCAGATGCTGACAAAAGGACATGTTACTGCAGTGTTCAGACTGAAAGAAGAAAAATGACCTCAAAACACGTTGAAACTGTCAGAACAAGCTTCTTCTGGCAGAGCCTGACCAAAGGCCATGTTACTGCAGTGTTCAGACTGAAATCATCAAAATGACCTGAAAACTAGTCAGAACAAGCTTCTTCTGGCAGAGCCTTACAAAAGGACATGTTACTGCAGTTTTCAGACAAATCAGTAAAATGACCTGAAAACAAGTTGAAACTGTCAGAACAAGCTTCTTCTGGCAGAGCCTGACCAAAGGACATGTTACTGCAGTGTTCAGACTGAAATCATCAAAATGACCTCAAAACAAGTTGAAACTGTCAGAACAAGCTTCTTCTGGCAGATGCTGACAAAAGGACTTGTTACTGCAGTTTTCAGACTGAAATTAGTAAAATGACCTGAAAACAAGTTGAAACTGTCAGAACAAGCTTCTTCCAGCAGATGCTGACAAAAGGACATGCTACTGCATTTTTCAGACTGAAAGAAGAAAAATGACCTCGAAACAAGTTGAAACTGTCAGAACAAGCTTCTTCTGGCAGATGCTGACAAAAGGACATGTTACTGCAGTGTTCAGACTGAAATTAGTTAAATGACCTGAAAACAAGTTGAAACTGTCAGAACAAGCGTCTTCTGGCAGAGCCTGACCAAAGGACTTGTTACTGCAGTGTTCAGACAGGAATCATCCAAATGACCTCGAAACAAGTTGAAACTGTCAGAACAAGCTTCTTCCGGCAGATGCTGACAAAAGGACATGTTACTGCAGTGTTCAGACTGAAAGAAGAAAAATGACCTCAAAACACGTTGAAACTGTCAGAACAAGCTTCTTCTGGCAGAGCCTGACCAAAGGCCATGTTACTGCAGTGTTCAGACTGAAATCATCAAAATGACCTGAAAACTAGTCAGAACAAGCTTCTTCTGGCAGAGCCTTACAAAAGGACATGTTACTGCAGTTTTCAGACAAATCAGTAAAATGACCTGAAAACAAGTTGAAACTGTCAGAACAAGCTTCTTCTGGCAGAGCCTGACCAAAGGACATGTTACTGCAGTGTTCAGACTGAAATCATCAAAATGACCTCAAAACAAGTTGAAACTGTCAGAACAAGCTTCTTCTGGCAGATGCTGACAAAAGGACTTGTTACTGCAGTTTTCAGACTGAAATTAGTAAAATGACCTGAAAACAAGTTGAAACTGTCAGAACAAGCTTCTTCTGGCAGAGCCTGACAAAAGGACTTGTTACTGCAGTGTTCAGACTGAAATTAGTAAAATGACCTGAAAACAAGTTGAAACTGTCAGAACAAGCTTCTTCCAGCAGATGCTGACAAAAGGACATGCTACTGCATTTTTCAGACTGAAAGAAGAAAAATGACCTCGAAACAAGTTGAAACTGTCAGAACAAGCTTCTTCTGGCAGATGCTGACAAAAGGACATGTTACTGCAGTGTTCAGACTGAAAGAAGAAAAATGACCTCAAAACACGTTGAAACTGTCAGAACAAGCTTCTTCTGGCAGAGCCTGACCAAAGGCCATGTTACTGCAGTGTTCAGACTGAAATCATCAAAATGACCTGAAAACTAGTCAGAACAAGCTTCTTCTGGCAGAGCCTTACAAAAGGACATGTTACTGCAGTTTTCAGACAAATCAGTAAAATGACCTGAAAACAAGTTGAAACTGTCAGAACAAGCTTCTTCTGGCAGAGCCTGACAAAAGGACATGCGACTGCAGTGTTCAGACTGAAATCATCAAAATGACCTGAAAACTAGTCAGAACAAGCTTCTTCTGGCAGAGCCTTACAAAAGGACATGTTACTGCAGTTTTCAGACAAATCAGTAAAATGACCTGAAAACAAGTTGAAACTGTCAGAACAAGCTTCTTCTGGCAGAGCCTGACAAAAGGACATGCGACTGCAGTGTTCAGACTGAAATCATCAAAATGACCTGAAAACTAGTCAGAACAAGCTTCTTCTGGCAGAGCCTTACAAAAGGACATGTTACTGCAGTTTTCAGACAAATCAGTAAAATGACCTGAAAACAAGTTGAAACTGTCAGAACAAGCTTCTTCTGGCAGAGCCTGACAAAAGGACATGCGACTGCAGTGTTCAGACTGAAATCATCCAAATGACCTCAAAACAAGTTGAAACTGTCAGAACAAGCTTCTTCTGGCAGAGCCTGACCAAAGGCCATGTTACTGCAGTGTTCAGACTGAAATCATCAAAATGACCTGAAAACTAGTCAGAACAAGCTTCTTCTGGCAGAGCCTTACAAAAGGACATGTTACTGCAGTTTTCAGACAAATCAGTAAAATGACCTGAAAACAAGTTGAAACTGTCAGAAGAAGCTTCTTCTGGCAGAGCCTGACAAAAGGACATGCGACTGCAGTGTTCAGACTGAAATCATCAAAATGACCTGAAAACTAGTCAGAACAAGCTTCTTCTGGCAGAGCCTTACAAAAGGACATGTTACTGCATTTTTCAGACTGAAAGAAGAAAAATGACCTCGAAACAAGTTGAAACTGTCAGAACAAGCTTCTTCTGGCAGATGCTGACAAAAGGACATGTTACTGCAGTGTTCAGACTGAAATTAGTTAAATGACCTGAAAACAAGTTGAAACTGTCAGAACAAGCGTCTTCTGGCAGAGCCTGACCAAAGGACTTGTTACTGCAGTGTTCAGACAGGAATCATCCAAATGACCTCGAAACAAGTTGAAACTGTCAGAACAAGCTTCTTCTGGCAGATGCTGACAAAAGGACTTGTTACTGCAGTTTTCAGACTGAAATTAGTAAAATGACCTGAAAACAAGTTGAAACTGTCAGAACAAGCTTCTTCTGGCAGAGCCTGACAAAAGGACTTGTTACTGCAGTGTTCAGACTGAAATTAGTAAAATGACCTGAAAACAAGTTGAAACTGTCAGAACAAGCTTCTTCCAGCAGATGCTGACAAAAGGACATGCTACTGCATTTTTCAGACTGAAAGAAGAAAAATGACCTCGAAACAAGTTGAAACTGTCAGAACAAGCTTCTTCTGGCAGATGCTGACAAAAGGACATGTTACTGCAGTGTTCAGACTGAAATTAGTTAAATGACCTGAAAACAAGTTGAAACTGTCAGAACAAGCGTCTTCTGGCAGAGCCTGACCAAAGGACTTGTTACTGCAGTGTTCAGACAGGAATCATCCAAATGACCTCGAAACAAGTTGAAACTGTCAGAACAAGCTTCTTCCGGCAGATGCTGACAAAAGGACATGTTACTGCAGTGTTCAGACTGAAAGAAGAAAAATGACCTCAAAACACGTTGAAACTGTCAGAACAAGCTTCTTCTGGCAGAGCCTGACCAAAGGCCATGTTACTGCAGTGTTCAGACTGAAATCATCAAAATGACCTGAAAACTAGTCAGAACAAGCTTCTTCTGGCAGAGCCTTACAAAAGGACATGTTACTGCAGTTTTCAGACAAATCAGTAAAATGACCTGAAAACAAGTTGAAACTGTCAGAACAAGCTTCTTCTGGCAGAGCCTGACAAAAGGACATGCGACTGCAGTGTTCAGACTGAAATCATCAAAATGACCTGAAAACTAGTCAGAACAAGCTTCTTCTGGCAGAGCCTTACAAAAGGACATGTTACTGCATTTTTCAGACTGAAAGAAGAAAAATGACCTCGAAACAAGTTGAAACTGTCAGAACAAGCTTCTTCTGGCAGATGCTGACAAAAGGACATGTTACTGCAGTGTTCAGACTGAAATTAGTTAAATGACCTGAAAACAAGTTGAAACTGTCAGAACAAGCGTCTTCTGGCAGAGCCTGACCAAAGGACTTGTTACTGCAGTGTTCAGACAGGAATCATCCAAATGACCTCGAAACAAGTTGAAACTGTCAGAACAAGCTTCATCTGGCAGATGCTGACAAAAGGACTTGTTACTGCAGTTTTCAGACTGAAATTAGTAAAATGACCTGAAAACAAGTTGAAACTGTCAGAACAAGCTTCTTCTGGCAGAGCCTGACAAAAGGACTTGTTACTGCAGTGTTCAGACTGAAATTAGTAAAATGACCTGAAAACAAGTTGAAACTGTCAGAACAAGCTTCTTCCAGCAGATGCTGACAAAAGGACATGCTACTGCATTTTTCAGACTGAAAGAAGAAAAATGACCTCGAAACAAGTTGAAACTGTCAGAACAAGCTTCTTCTGGCAGATGCTGACAAAAGGACATGTTACTGCAGTGTTCAGACTGAAATTAGTTAAATGACCTGAAAACAAGTTGAAACTGTCAGAACAAGCGTCTTCTGGCAGAGCCTGACCAAAGGACTTGTTACTGCAGTGTTCAGACAGGAATCATCCAAATGACCTCGAAACAAGTTGAAACTGTCAGAACAAGCTTCTTCCGGCAGATGCTGACAAAAGGACATGTTACTGCAGTGTTCAGACTGAAAGAAGAAAAATGACCTCAAAACACGTTGAAACTGTCAGAACAAGCTTCTTCTGGCAGAGCCTGACCAAAGGCCATGTTACTGCAGTGTTCAGACTGAAATCATCAAAATGACCTGAAAACTAGTCAGAACAAGCTTCTTCTGGCAGAGCCTTACAAAAGGACATGTTACTGCAGTTTTCAGACAAATCAGTAAAATGACCTGAAAACAAGTTGAAACTGTCAGAACAAGCTTCTTCTGGCAGAGCCTGACCAAAGGACATGTTACTGCAGTGTTCAGACTGAAATCATCAAAATGACCTCAAAACAAGTTGAAACTGTCAGAACAAGCTTCTTCTGGCAGATGCTGACAAAAGGACTTGTTACTGCAGTTTTCAGACTGAAATTAGTAAAATGACCTGAAAACAAGTTGAAACTGTCAGAACAAGCTTCTTCTGGCAGAGCCTGACAAAAGGACTTGTTACTGCAGTGTTCAGACTGAAATTAGTAAAATGACCTGAAAACAAGTTGAAACTGTCAGAACAAGCTTCTTCCAGCAGATGCTGACAAAAGGACATGCTACTGCATTTTTCAGACTGAAAGAAGAAAAATGACCTCGAAACAAGTTGAAACTGTCAGAACAAGCTTCTTCTGGCAGATGCTGACAAAAGGACATGTTACTGCAGTGTTCAGACTGAAATTAGTTAAATGACCTGAAAACAAGTTGAAACTGTCAGAACAAGCGTCTTCTGGCAGAGCCTGACCAAAGGACTTGTTACTGCCGTGTTCAGACAGGAATCATCCAAATGACCTCGAAACAAGTTGAAACTGTCAGAACAAGCTTCTTCCGGCAGATGCTGACAAAAGGACATGTTACTGCAGTGTTCAGACTGAAAGAAGAAAAATGACCTCAAAACACGTTGAAACTGTCAGAACAAGCTTCTTCTGGCAGAGCCTGACCAAAGGCCATGTTACTGCAGTGTTCAGACTGAAATCATCAAAATGACCTGAAAACTAGTCAGAACAAGCTTCTTCTGGCAGAGCCTTACAAAAGGACATGTTACTGCAGTTTTCAGACAAATCAGTAAAATGACCTGAAAACAAGTTGAAACTGTCAGAACAAGCTTCTTCTGGCAGAGCCTGACAAAAGGACATGCGACTGCAGTGTTCAGACTGAAATCATCAAAATGACCTGAAAACTAGTCAGAACAAGCTTCTTCTGGCAGAGCCTTACAAAAGGACATGTTACTGCAGTTTTCAGACAAATCAGTAAAATGACCTGAAAACAAGTTGAAACTGTCAGAACAAGCTTCTTCTGGCAGAGCCTGACAAAAGGACATGCGACTGCAGTGTTCAGACTGAAATCATCAAAATGACCTGAAAACTAGTCAGAACAAGCTTCTTCTGGCAGAGCCTTACAAAAGGACATGTTACTGCAGTTTTCAGACAAATCAGTAAAATGACCTGAAAACAAGTTGAAACTGTCAGAACAAGCTTCTTCTGGCAGAGCCTGACAAAAGGACATGCGACTGCAGTGTTCAGACTGAAATCATCCAAATGACCTCAAAACAAGTTGAAACTGTCAGAACAAGCTTCTTCTGGCAGAGCCTGACCAAAGGCCATGTTACTGCAGTGTTCAGACTGAAATCATCAAAATGACCTGAAAACTAGTCAGAACAAGCTTCTTCTGGCAGAGCCTTACAAAAGGACATGTTACTGCAGTTTTCAGACAAATCAGTAAAATGACCTGAAAACAAGTTGAAACTGTCAGAAGAAGCTTCTTCTGGCAGAGCCTGACAAAAGGACATGCGACTGCAGTGTTCAGACTGAAATCATCAAAATGACCTGAAAACTAGTCAGAACAAGCTTCTTCTGGCAGAGCCTTACAAAAGGACATGTTACTGCATTTTTCAGACTGAAAGAAGAAAAATGACCTCGAAACAAGTTGAAACTGTCAGAACAAGCTTCTTCTGGCAGATGCTGACAAAAGGACATGTTACTGCAGTGTTCAGACTGAAATTAGTTAAATGACCTGAAAACAAGTTGAAACTGTCAGAACAAGCGTCTTCTGGCAGAGCCTGACCAAAGGACTTGTTACTGCAGTGTTCAGACAGGAATCATCCAAATGACCTCGAAACAAGTTGAAACTGTCAGAACAAGCTTCTTCTGGCAGATGCTGACAAAAGGACTTGTTACTGCAGTTTTCAGACTGAAATTAGTAAAATGACCTGAAAACAAGTTGAAACTGTCAGAACAAGCTTCTTCTGGCAGAGCCTGACAAAAGGACTTGTTACTGCAGTGTTCAGACTGAAATTAGTAAAATGACCTGAAAACAAGTTGAAACTGTCAGAACAAGCTTCTTCCAGCAGATGCTGACAAAAGGACATGCTACTGCATTTTTCAGACTGAAAGAAGAAAAATGACCTCGAAACAAGTTGAAACTGTCAGAACAAGCTTCTTCTGGCAGATGCTGACAAAAGGACATGTTACTGCAGTGTTCAGACTGAAATTAGTTAAATGACCTGAAAACAAGTTGAAACTGTCAGAACAAGCGTCTTCTGGCAGAGCCTGACCAAAGGACTTGTTACTGCAGTGTTCAGACAGGAATCATCCAAATGACCTCGAAACAAGTTGAAACTGTCAGAACAAGCTTCTTCCGGCAGATGCTGACAAAAGGACATGTTACTGCAGTGTTCAGACTGAAAGAAGAAAAATGACCTCAAAACACGTTGAAACTGTCAGAACAAGCTTCTTCTGGCAGAGCCTGACCAAAGGCCATGTTACTGCAGTGTTCAGACTGAAATCATCAAAATGACCTGAAAACTAGTCAGAACAAGCTTCTTCTGGCAGAGCCTTACAAAAGGACATGTTACTGCAGTTTTCAGACAAATCAGTAAAATGACCTGAAAACAAGTTGAAACTGTCAGAACAAGCTTCTTCTGGCAGAGCCTGACCAAAGGACATGTTACTGCAGTGTTCAGACTGAAATCATCAAAATGACCTCAAAACAAGTTGAAACTGTCAGAACAAGCTTCTTCTGGCAGATGCTGACAAAAGGACTTGTTACTGCAGTGTTCAGACTGAAATTAGTTAAATGACCTGAAAACAAGTTGAAACTGTCAGAACAAGCGTCTTCTGGCAGAGCCTGACCAAAGGACTTGTTACTGCAGTGTTCAGACAGGAATCATCCAAATGACCTCGAAACAAGTTGAAACTGTCAGAACAAGCTTCTTCTGGCAGATGCTGACAAAAGGACTTGTTACTGCAGTTTTCAGACTGAAATTAGTAAAATGACCTGAAAACAAGTTGAAACTGTCAGAACAAGCTTCTTCTGGCAGAGCCTGACAAAAGGACTTGTTACTGCAGTGTTCAGACTGAAATTAGTAAAATGACCTGAAAACAAGTTGAAACTGTCAGAACAAGCTTCTTCCAGCAGATGCTGACAAAAGGACATGCTACTGCATTTTTCAGACTGAAAGAAGAAAAATGACCTCGAAACAAGTTGAAACTGTCAGAACAAGCTTCTTCTGGCAGATGCTGACAAAAGGACATGTTACTGCAGTGTTCAGACTGAAATTAGTTAAATGGGTTAGGGTTAGGGTTAGGGTTAGGGTTAGGGTTAGGGTTAGGGTTAGGGTTAGGGTTAGGGTTAGGGTTAGGGTTAGGGTTAGGGTTAGGGTTAGGGTTAGGGTTAGGGTTAGGGTTAGGGTTAGGGTTAGGGTTAGGGTTAGGGTTAGGGTTAGGGTTAGGGTTAGGGTTAGGGTTAGGGGTTAGGGTTAGGGTTAGGGTTAGGGTTAGGGTTAGGGTTAGGGTTAGGGTTAGGGTTAGAGGTTAGGGTTAGAGGGTTAGGGTTAGGGTTAGGGTTAGGGTTAGGGTTAGGGTTAGGGTTAGGGTTAGGGTTAGGGTTAGGGTTAGGGTTAGGGTTAGGGTTAGGGTTAGGGTTAGGGTTAGGGTTAGGGTTAGGGTTAGGGTTAGGGTTAGGGTTAGGGTTAGGGTTAGGGTTAGGGTTAGGGTTAGGGTTAGGGTTAGGGTTAGGGTTAGGGTTAGGGTTAGGGTTAGGGTTAGGGTTAGGGTTAGGGTTAGGGTTAGGGTTAGGGTTAGGGTTAGGGTTAGGGTTAGGGTTAGGGTTAGGGTTAGGGTTAGGGTTAGGGTTAGGGTTAGGGTTAGGGTTAGGGTTAGGGTTAGGGTTAGGGTTAGGGTTAGGGTTAGGGTTAGGGTTAGGGTTAGGGTTAGGGTTAGGGTTAGGGTTAGGGTTAGGGTTAGGGTTAGGGTTAGGGTTAGGGTTAGGGTTAGGGTTAGGGTTAGGGTTAGGGTTAGGGTTAGGGTTAGGGTTAGGGTTAGGGTTAGGGTTAGGGTTAGGGTTAGGGTTAGGGTTAGGGTTAGGGTTAGGGTTAGGGTTAGGGTTAGGGTTAGGGTTAGGGTTAGGGTTAGGGTTAGGGTTAGGGTTAGGGTTAGGGTTAGGGTTAGGGTTAGGGTTAGGGTTAGGGTTAGGGTTAGGGTTAGGGTTAGGGTTAGGGTTAGGGTTAGGGTTAGGGTTAGGGTTAGGGTTAGGGTTAGGGTTAGGGTTAGGGTTAGGGTTAGGGTTAGGGTTAGGGTTAGGGTTAGGGTTAGGGTTAGGGTTAGGGTTAGGGTTAGGGTTAGGGTTAGGGTTAGGGTTAGGGTTAGGGTTAGGGTTAGGGTTAGGGTTAGGGTTAGGGTTAGGGTTAGGGTTAGGG
>NW_027180345.1:300000-420002 GCF_040956055.1 Brachionichthys hirsutus
TTGCTCTACACTGCCCCAGGCAGTTGAGGAATATTGGATGAAACAAAGCTGAGCATATCTTTGCAGTGGTCGTAAAGGCACAATGAAGACACTTTTCTCTACAGCTTTATGTCAGCTGGCAGCAGCTGCCCGTTCCAGCAAGAGCAAGTTACGAGGAGGCACAATAAATAAGGGGAAGGGAAACAGAGAATGCATTTGTACTTGTGTATTTGTGAATCTTTAGTTCTGTGTGCAGTTGTATTCTATGTGGGTGAATTATCATGCGCAATATGTGATGAAAATAGCATAGGAAAAGCTCATTTGACTTCACACACTGGGGAATTAATTGGGCAGCTAATTTAATGGTTATGTTCACTTTGCTAATGCTAATCTGTTAATGTTTTGTTATTGTTGTTTTTTAATATAGAGAAATGTGATGAAGACAAAGTTTCTCAGTGAGTCAGAAAATAAACAGTGTTGGACACAGAAACCCTACAAAAAGTTTCTGTTTCCAATTTTAAGATGTGTGTTGGAACTGTTGAACTGTAATTAGTGCCTTAAGTAGACACAAAGTAAGCTACGCTGCTGATGTTATTACAATCCCGACCTGCCTGGTGAGAAAGAGATAGACTGAGAAGAAAGACAGACGGGGGGGTTACCAAATGTTAGCTGAAATAATCAATAAGTCACATCAATCTGGTCTCGCAGTGCAAAAAATAAATGGAAGGAAGTGTAAAAAGAGAAGAGCGAGAATAAATATGTTTGCTCTTTAATTTCTAACATTATCGCTCTAATCTCGCAGTTTGACATTGATTAAGTTTTGAACCATTAAGTTTCAGGTCCGTTTATTTTGAACCTGACTGAGATCACAGCTGTCTTAAGTCTTAAGGTATCTTAAAGGCTTCCCAAAAAGTGCACACCAAGTTATTTCACAATTCTCCTGCTGAAATAATGTCTACACTGCTCAGCGGCCACTGGCAGCAGGTTGAGAGCAGTCAAATATTTAAACGGCTACTACAAGGTTCAAGGTTACTTTATTTGTACCCGAAGGTAGATTTATTGTACCCGAAGGTAGATTTGTTGTTAACAATATGATATTATTTTACCACCATTTCATCTCACTCACTCAAACTATCCTGTTTTTGACGACAGTATTTTGCACCTTCTTAACAGGATTTTCTTTTACTCGGAATTAAATTATCGGATTTTCAGCTACTTAATTGTTTTTCTTAAAATGTTATTAGTGCAGTGTCATTGTGAAGAAACATGAATGTTTTTGAATCTCCATACTAAGAAAAGGCTTGAGGTGTTATATCAATATAGTATATCAATCAATGTCATACTGTGTAACAAGTTGGGCATCGGCCTGTAAAACGACACTACAACCGATTGAAGCTGTTTATAAACAATCTCTAAAAGTGTTGGATAGAAAGCCAAATATTTATCATCACTGTCATATATTAAAGAAACATGGGCAATTAAGCTGGATCAACACTGTTAAACACATCGATGCAATCTTGATTTATAAAATCTTCCATGGCAGAGAACCTCCTCCATTACAAGAATTTGTCAAAGTAAACTCAAACAGATCAACAAGAACAGGCTCTAGAGGTGACTGTGTAGTTCCATTCAGAAAAAGTGCCTTTGGTCAAGCCACTTTTTCTGTTCGTGCTTCTCACACCAACCACAATACGTGAACTCCCGACTCTGACCTCATTTTCCAAACAATTTAAAGCATGGCTATTGGAAGAGCAACATTGTAGCCACAACCATGCCTAAACTGATATATTTGTTTACCGTTGGCTAATTGTTGGGGTACCATCCGCAGATTTTCTCATTATTATTTTTTACTATTTAGTAGAACTGTTCTACTTGTTATGACTGTTGTTTTATTAATTTTGTTGTTTTATGTTGTTGCTGTTAAAGGGACTAAAGCTGGAAATTAGCCATTGGCTAGAATCTTACATATTTACGTGTAAACGTTCATCAATATGTATTGTCCCTGTTTAAATAAACTCAAACTCAATCACATCCCACCTGTAGACTACATTATCTGGATTAGTGAGCTAATTTGCACAGAATCATGCCTGCTTTCACAACTTCAAGTATTTACCTCATTATCGAGGAACCCTTTTTTCTGCACTTCATTTGCCATTCCTGAAATTCAGGACCAGTGCCAGGTTTCCTGTTATTATAGCAGCTAAACTTTATTGAATGAGAAGTGTAAAAAACCATTTCTCACTGGCTGAAACCTCTGTCATTGGAAACTACCAGCATGTAATCTTGGTAACATTTGTCTCAATGAATAATTAAATCATATCAAATTCTGTCAAAGCCTGTTCATGTTTGAAGTGCATTTTGTTCCATGCTTTTATTCTGAAACAGGAAACGTTGTTTATATTGCTGAGAATTTGTTCTAGGAAGGGCCTCACTCTCTAAAATCATGTTCCTGGTAAATTAACGCATGAGCAACAATCCTCTTAGTTATCTAGAATCTGGAAACACACTTCTCATGGACAGATAAATCCAAACACACACACACACGCACACACACTCAGTTGAACAAAAGACTTTGTTAGCAACAGGTTAAACAAGTCGATGTAGCAACAGTAACTCACAATGCAAATGGTGTCACACCTGGGCGGGTCTACAATAAGATTGCATCTACGTAGTTGTCTTCCAGTCCAGATCTGATTAAACCGACTGAAGCTTCTGAGATTTTTGTAAACATAATGAATGCACAGCAAACATGGACAAAAAAGCGACACGGTTCATTCACAGAAACACATTAAAACACATGCAATGTGCATCAAAAGGGAGCAACAGTGATCGTGATCACAGATATGTCGACCTTTTTGATAATGGTAGTGATCTGCTGCTATGCTACCTGCTGTGGCAACCCACGCCTACCGATAGGAGGCTTCGCATGACCTCAGAGCCAGCACAACGGTCAAAGTTTTTAAACCTATTTCCCCAGACAAAACAGAGAAAGAGCTTTAAGCTGTCCACCAACAAAGAGAAAAGAAATGGAATCTATCAGCCTTGTCATCTCATCTTGAAAAACACAGCACCTGCTGTGGAGCTCAGCATTTACAAGACACTGGAAAGACAAAACGCTGGAGTATAGTGTCTATCTGACAGAAATGCCCTCAGGCCTCTCGGGTGTCTCTGAAAGTGCAGAGAGATGGATACAGAGGAAGAGAAGAGAGGCAATCTTGAGCTGAAAAAAGTCAAGTCAAATGGAGAAGACAGTCATGGTATAAAGCAAAATAGCTTGCCTTTTAAAAATAAGTGTGCAAGAGCTCTCAGCGTTCATGATATGGATAGACATTTTATTAAAGGTTTGCACATTGCCTTATACAAACTATGACTGATTTGCAAAGCTTCATACCAATTCAGAGAGGTACAGTTTAGACCACAGCCAGACTATTGTGTTAAGCATGCAGGGCAATGGCGGAATGGACACCGAGTTTGACTCTTGCTTTGGGGTGTTGTTTACTGTAAGCAGTTTACGTATGCAAATACACCCGTGATTTCATTTGCTAATTATGCATACATGCCAACCGCAATGGATGCTCACCTCTTAGATTTGACTTGAAAATCCTTAAGATTTTCCCATAATCTGTAAGAAAAAATAGCACATAGAGAAAAGTTTGAATTAAACCCTAAAAGTAGCAAAAATTCATAAAATGAGTAAATGAACACATCACCTACGTACTTAGATCATCTTTGTGAGGGGTTGCACTCTTAACCACCAGACAAGCGCAGAAATAAGGTGGTTTGGTGTTTTAACAATATTCTAAGGATGAAATCTAATGACTTTCCACACAAAATCTGAGATGCCAAAAATCTCAAATAAATGTACAACTTTTCCACAGTTACACTGTGAGGCCATGCCCATTAATATTAGTATAACAATAAAATAATAATGAACAAAATGTAAATATTTAAAATGCAATATTTGCAGAGTGAGCAAAGAGTTCTAGCATAGAGTCGAACTTTTGTGTAATTCAGGGTAAAACCTATTGATAAGATCCTAACATATTAGCTTTTGAAATCAAGCACACAGTTTGCTCTTTACAGAATCAGACAGTAATTTCTGAAAAGGCTTGGAGAGGCAGTGTCTCACAAGAGTAACAAAAAAAATACATTGTTTGTAAAAACAAAATATTGAACCTTTAATAATTTCTTCAGATTGTAATAATGACGATGAATTGTTTATATGTGATCTGAGAACTCCATCTGAGAACTGAAGCATCTAACTTGTCTGAACACAGACTTGACTTTCTCGGGGCAAGCATTAAGCATTAAGCATTCTTTGGCATCTTTGTTAATCTGTAGACCCAGTATTCATCCAGGTTCATCTTCTCATTTATACAATTAACATGTGCCATGTTGTGATTATATTCTGCTGCATTAAGAACACAAAGCAACATAGGACACATGTAGAGTTGATTTCAGTGTATTTATTTAAAAAAAGAATTGGTCTCTGCCAAATTGGGAAGTGATGTCTGGCTCTCCAGTTTAGCAGGTAGCATAGAGAACAGTGAAGCATGAGAAGGCTAACATTTACCAGTGTTTTCCAGCAGTCAGTTTTGTTTCGGAAGAAATTGAGAAAGGTTTTAAGAGTAGGCGCAAAAACAATTTCACTGCCGCTAACCTGCATTTATTGGCAGATGCTCTCTTCCTGCTGCTAATCCCTAGAGAGGTGACCAGTAGACTGACGAGTTGACCGTGGCAGTGGGAAATAGAAATATATATATATTTACAAAGCATATTTCAAACATATGTCATTGTACATGTTTTCCTGAAATAAACAGAACATGTTTCAGCCTGGGCGGCACGGTGGCCGTGGTTAATGGCATCACCTCGCAGCAAGAAGGTACCGGGTGTGAATCCTAATTGTGCGTAGTGTGTATGTTCTCCCCAAAAACATGCAATTAAGGACAATTGGCACGCTATACAGACCCAAATTGTCCGTATAGCGTGTGTGTGTGAGTGGTTGTTCATCTCTGTGTGGCCCCACAATGCATCTGGGGTGTACCCGCACGCACATAGCAAAAAAAGAAAATGAATGAATGCTTCAGCCTGTCCAATTAAAACATTAATCACTCTACAAAAGGTGAGGTTAAGCAAGGCAACTCAGATGACAGTTTACTTGTGATAAAGGAAGAATCACCAGTAATAAACACGACTTTCAGTAGCTCATGCCTCTCTTCATTGTTGGGTTTTATTGTTAAATAATCATTGTAATCCAATTATTTAATATGCTGACTGCTGAGAGACTTGGAGGTTAGACTTGTTTAAGGCTGAGTAATGTGCATGTTTCCACATGCATATAGGAGGCTGCACAGATAGTTTGTGGTGAAAGGAAAGAAGGGCAAATAAATAAATGCATGCTTCATTATGATCATCATAAATCTTTGATATGTGGCACAGCTTTGAGTCTGCTTCAAACCCAGAGGAGGGCACTGGCCTGTCTGCAGCTTTCTCTACATCATGAACCACTCCAGACCTATTGTGAGACAATGTGAGTCCACTGAGAAGTGACATACTTTTTTTTTATTTTTCAAAGTAAGGGAATGAAGTACCACCAGAAACCAATTGCATCTACTAAATATTTTGAGACGAGAGCAAAAAATTGAGACATGTGACAACCATGAAAAACACTATCATAATTGTATCAATAATGCATTCATTCATTCATTTCTGCTTATCCATCTCACGGTGCCAGCAATTACCAGCGTAGATAATAAAGATATGGACGTATGAGGTAGCCAATTAGATTTCAGGGGTGGATGTGCAAAAAAGGAGATGATCAGATCTGAAAAACAAACACGTTCTGTCTCATTCAGGCATTTTAAAACCCTTTTACATCCTGTATGGTGAAGTATGTGACTTGCTGCTTTCCACTGTTCCCTGTTATTTAGTGCATTTGTAATGTTGACACGCCAGGCAAAAACAGAGACATACTTGCCCCAAGGGCAGTGGAAAAGTGCCAATTGCTTATGATTTGATGGTTTATCCACATTACACAATCAGAATTTGTGATTTATTTTATTTTCAACGGAACAATAGAGAAGGAGAGAGCAGGGACCCTCATCTGGTTTCCCAGTGAAGTGTGAAACTGTGAGGTCAACAAATTATAACAACTCTGGGAATTGTTAAACAGGAACAGCTTTTGTTATGAAAGGTTCCTTGGAACGTACTATCCAGTAACGGCTTTCTCAGCAGTCTTGAATTTATTGGATTTCTGGTTGCAACATCAAGCTGATTTCTAAAACCCTCTATTCCCTCGGCTAAGTTTATAAAATGTCTAATTAACTGGAAATCCTATTTTCCCACCACTATCCAATAATGAAGGCAGCATTTTTTTATATAGTTTTGTCTTTGTTTAACCATTGTTCCATTAAACTTTAATTAACACAACTAGGATTTAGTGTCCTTTAATGATGTCGCTTGGAGGAGACATTTATACTCATTAACGGTCAATAACTATTAGACTAAATGAGAAGTGAGCAGGATTATCTCCAGCATGGGCATATAGCTGGAAGGTGTGCATGTATTAGTTCTCTAACAATGTCTTGGATTATGAGAGCAAGACAGAAATCAGAAAGAGAGTATGACACTTATGGTTACACTCGCACCAATTTTGAAATTCAACATTTCCTTTAAACAGAAGAACGTTAACTTTTATTGGAGGACATTTCTCTTGGATCTGCATTGCGTGTTTGCCGGTGGAACAACTTAGTGACTGTTCACACCTGAAGTCACAAACGATTATATGATGTGACTCATGCAACCTAAACTGGTTTGTTGGCATCAGCACGCTCCTAAATCAGAATCAACAAATGCAGGTTCCTCCGGGTCCTGCCAAAGACACTTCTAGTGTCTATGACACTGTCTCTGGGTTTCACATGGCAATGCATGCAAATGTAGCATTTTTGTTGTTGCAGGAATAACACATGCTCTGTTCCCAAGAAGAAAATCAGTTACAGAAGTAAGAAAGAAGTTTGTGGGAATGTGTTTTTTTCTACATTGTCATTTCAGGCAAATTACATTTTGAGTGAAAGTGACACATATAGAATTAGATGACCTAAATCATTACAGGGTACATTAAGGTAAGTTAAGGTTTGTGTAGCTTTGACTCGTTAGGATTTGTCTTTTCTATTAGGGTTTCTTCTTGATTTGTCTTTTTAAACATATTGTCAAAATTGGAACGATACTGTAATCTAATCTTTACCTGATATCATTGAGCTCACATTTTTGTTCACAATATCTATATCTATATCTGAAGGATAAGATCCAGATATTGATTGAAGTCTGTCTCTATTAGATGAATAACTGAAAATCAATAGGCCAACAACAGTACATGATCGCCTTTGATACAGCTGATATAATTTATAATGTCATTCAAGAGCCAGTAGGAGCAGACTTGCTGTACAATATTACTACATTACAGTTCAGCTGCGGTGTAAACCAGAGCATCCAAGGCTCCCTCTGATCTAATTGTCCTGAATGCTGCATACTTGAATGTGTTTTTCATCTTCCTTCACTGTATGTCTGTGAGTCCGTCTCTGTGTTGCCCTCCTTTTCTCTCAGGAGATGTTAATGGGATCTTAGCAGACGTCTGATTAAAAGGACACTTCCTCCTTGGAGACCACCCGACAGTTTCCCTTTTTTCCCATCCCTCTCTTCCACAGAGCCTAAGAAACCTTGGGCATGGGAACAGAAGGGCCCGAAAGCAAGCTCATGCAGTGCAAGCTAATTAAATTAAGCCCCCTTTAATAAAAGAGGAAGCGGGCTGAATGCTTTTATCCCAACTCTGCCATCAAAGGAAGAAGAAAAATAAGGCAGCAAAGAGAAAAACACACAACCTGAAGATATGAATTTCTTCCTGTTACGTTACATTCTCACACACCCAGAGCTACATTAGGCTTAGTGCGGTGAACAAAAAAAATAACAGAAGTAAATTATTTTTTATATGTGAAAGAGCACAAAGACTTGAATTATTGAGTAACCACAGTAAACTTTTCCTGTCTTGTGTCTCTGGGTTGTCTTTGTAGCTACAGTTATTTATGCATCACACACCTCTGCTTTGCTTGGAATGACACGTATTGGTGGTAAGTACATCTCCACTTGTATTTCACCAGGAATGCTAAATCCTGGGTTTTTTAATGGTGGCTCACTGATGTCTGTACTTCTCAGACTTCCTATAGAAGTTCCTGCTGGTAAAAAAATAAATAAAGATGTTTCCTGATTGATGAGATGTTTCTTTGAGCTGACATCTTCAACATTTCAAAGTAAATGATTGTGGACAAAATATTGAGTTAATTTACGATTCATTTAGCCTTCCTCAGCCATAATAGCCAGGGATGTAATATAATTCATAATAGTGGCAGCCTGAAAGGAAAGATAACAAAAGAATTGTGGTTAAGATCATTAATTGTATTCAGTGAATAACGGGGGGGGGGGCAACAGGTTAAAGGGGACCTTTAACCTGTTGCTGTGAGAGCTAGAAGTTTGCCCTTCAACCTATGGCAGCCTTCATTCATACTCTGAATTATTTCCATGATGCGTAAGAGTTCTGGATTTAAGTCGGACTCCATTACTTTTCATATCTGGGAGCGTGGATATGAAAGGTACTGGAATGGGGCAAAGGCCAGAGGAGAAAGTAAGATGGATTATCATAAATTTACATGATCAAATTATGCTTCGTATGCAATAAGTTTGAAAAACTGCGAGGAGTAGAAAACAGGTCTGATAAACGGCCATGTGAATTCTATACGTATACTTGCCAGATAATAACCAATCTGTAGGGTTTGATGTCCATTTAACTAAACATAAAACCCCGTTTCCATTGAGCACATCTTGTGGTGTGCCAGGTCAGTGGGATATGTTTGACACTGGCCATAAGGAGGAGAAACAAGTGCTTTTCTGGTTTGGTTCAACAGGCCAAAGATGGAGAATAAGAGAGAGGCAGGAAGAAAGAGAAAATGGGGGAAAGCGAGCCTCTCCTCTCATCCTCATTATGTAAACGAGGTGCATGACTGTTCAGTGGGTCCCTCGAGAGTTAATTACCAGTGGCTTCTCGGCCTAATTGGCTGAAACTAAAGCATTTGCCATTTCTTATTCAATGCTCAGTGTTTCCTCCTGTTCTTTCTCTCTGTCTTATTTTGTTTTTCTCTTTGTTTCTCTCTCTCTCTCAAACACACACACACACACACACAGAGACATGCATGCAAGTACATTTACCCTCTCCTGCTTTTATTTTCTTGTTTTGTCCTCTCTCGCTCCTCAGCGTTGGCCTTCCAGTTTAGCTTCATGCCAGTGGAAAATCTGGCGGTGATGCTTAATTTGAGCATCTGCTCCAGCTGGCAGTGGATAAGCAGATTTTTGCATTGCTAATTCCTGCTATTTGGCTCGACTAATCACTACTGGTTAAAGGAGAGAAATGAGGGATGAGAGTTGCCCATCACTTAGAGACCAGAAAAGAGACAGTAAGAGCTGGCATCTCATCTATTTATAAATTGATGCAAATTGAATTCAGAAAGACAGGGATAACAAGTTTGAAGTATATGAAAGTGGGTAATGCTTGTGAGGAAATATTAATGAAACAGGTCACGCAGGGAGAGGAGCATTGGGATCCACAAGGGTTTGATTTCCATCGGACAGTGCATAGTAACCAAAAGCTATTCTTGACACATCATGAACAAATTAATACAATATATGTCTGTAAGTCATTCTCTTTCCCCCGGATGAATGTGATGAGTCTTTGGAGAGCCACCAGAGTAACATTTCATCCAGATCCTACGGCTTCAAATGTAATTAATTTTATACATTGACAAGCCTTGTGAATTACTGATGTGACAACCAACCTCCAGTCTGAATGAGGTCAACAGCATCCACCAGCCTGACTAATTTTGTTTGAGAATTTTAGAGATTTTTCTATTTAAATAACTAATAAATCTGTGAAATTGACTCTGTATTTCTATTGTTAAAGTTCAAGTATGAGAAGCTGAAATAATTATTCGTTTTGGTCACAAAGAGTTAACGACCAAGAATTGGCCATTGTTGTTGCCTTAATGAGATGGATGAAGTAATGGGTTGATAAATACTAAAAAATGTGAAAGAAAGAATATTGATAATTTGTCTTCATGGCAAGCAGTGAAATGGGATTGAAACAAACACACTGAAGGAGTAGGAGGGAAAGAACTCTCATCGTGCTACAAGCTTAAGTTGTCATGGTGCGTTTGGCTTCAAGGAAGCCCTGGACAAAACAACTAAAGGTCCAATTAGGAGATTCTTACCTGACAATAGGTGCTACATGACCTGCTCCGCAAGTGTAACTGGTTGGTCTGGAGATTTCAAGTAAGAGTGATAAATATAAATGCTTCAGAGAAAATGTACATCAGATGACAAACATCTGTTTTACTTTGTACCATTTAACTTCAACTCACCTTTTTTCAAAATACTTTGTTTATGCCTTCACCAAGGAGGTTATATTTACAGTACATCTGCGTTGGATTGTTTGACTTTTAGCAAGATAACTCAAAAGGTTCTGGACGGATCTTGATAAAATTTCCAGAACATTTTGGGAATGTTCCGAGGAAGAGTTGATTACACTTTTGTGATGATCCACAAGAGATCCTGGATTCTGGATCACTTTGAAATGTTCGGTAACATTGCAGTCAATGGAGCTTCAACATTTGTTCCTCAATATCTCGGTTGATTATTGACCAATGTTTATGGAATTTGAAACAGTCATGTAGGGTGATGAGCTCTATTGTACCACTGAATTTCATCCGGAATGTGGATACTGTCGCGATCCGGATTTTGCTTTTTCTCCTAATGAAGGCTTAAAAAATTCACTCACCAAAAATCAGTCATAAAGTGGTCCAATATTCACTATCATGCAAATTAATTAATGCACATTAATTCATAATATCTCTCATTTTACCTCCACAAAGGAGGTTCTATTTCACTGTGAAATTAGTAGCGGGCAAACGGACTTGTTGTATTATCAAAAGCTATGGATCGAGATCCAGACGAGTCCACCATTACTGAAATTGTGCTTTTTGTGAATAACTTCTAAACTAATAATGATATCAATGGGAATCCAATTGCTAAAGGTTTGTTTTCATGGTTAAGGAATCTAAAACGATAAAAATTGTAGGACCATTACTTTTTGTGTAAATCACAATATAGGGAGACAGAGGTGCTCGGTGGAGGTTTGAGGAATTATGATCAATGCCCAGGTTTAGTGAGAATAAAGGTGCTATATTGTGTTTTGTTTTTTTTGCCAGGTAAAATATTATGGTTTAATTAAATATGGCCGGAGTCTGGATTAGTCTGGCAAAACAAAACAAAAATGTGATCCAAAATATTTAATAAAAAAAAGAAGAAGTGCCATTCAAAATTAAAGTAAACAGGGGATTAAATTGGGAGTCAGTAAATTTGATGTCCCGCCATGTGCTGGAGAAAAAAGACAGTAAAAACACTGGGGGACTTAACAGCAGTTTGGTATTGTTTAAACACCGATCAGGCCTTGGCAGTGGTGTGGACAGAATATGATTAGCTGTACTTGGTAGTTCAAAGGCCCAGCACAAAGTCTGGTGCAGGAATGGCTGTACCTCCACTGCTGTGTTCTTATAGATAAGAGCTGTATTCATTCACGCTGCACAGAAAGCCTTTTTTATTCAGTATAATGAGCAGATATTAAAGAAACAATGAGAACACAGCGGTACAAACGAAAATAATGACAGAAAAATAATAATGCTAAAAGTGGAATAAAGGGAAAAAATAAAGACATTAAGCACATGAAAGAATACGTTTTTGTTTAATGGCATTAGCTTTATATTTTATTTCTGCCCTGAAAGTGTCAGAAACCCATGAGAATGTGCTGTGTCTTAATTATCCATTCTCCTTCTCAACAGCGATCACTAAATGAAGCAGACAATGTTCAGGCAATCATCATTTGTGTCGAAGATCATGAATTCCTTTTTTTTTTATTTTGTACTGTAGACAAAGTAAGGTCATATAATTTTCCTGCAATTTATGATTCCAAATAAAGAGAGGCTAGTCTTTTTATTGTTTAGTATGTGGTGCTTTCTTTCTACTATTGATTTCAATACTATTGATTTTCTCTAAAGAAAAATACATAGATTCACAAAATATTGATTGAATTTTGAGAGACGTTTCATGTAAATGGTTCCCTTTAAGTTGCCACTGGACTAGAGTTATGCTCCTTCAGAACATATCGTATATTTGACAACTACACTAGAGTAAGATGATAGAGATTTATCTTCTCTGACAACACATCTTTCCTCTCTCATTCCTGTTTTTAGTTTCTCAGTCCTTCCCGTACCAAATTCTATGCGACCAGCATCACCTGAGTGGATGGCTCCGGTTGTGGCATTTAGGAAACGGCTGCTTACCTCCCACTTTCCCCAACCTGTACCCATTACAGTGATTATCAGTACTGTCAGTCAGAGGACCCCCCGCTGCAGCCCCTAGTCCCGTTGTCCTACTCCCATTGGGCCGAGAGGGCTGTATTGATAGACGGATCCAGCTTTCCCCTGAGATGGGAGGAAATGGAGGGAGATGGTGGTGGGAAGAGGAAGCTTCTCTACACCTCATCAGGAAAGAGAAGCAGAGAGACACTGTTATCGCTACTTCCTACTCATCCAGGGAATGCATACAATTTGGATGAAGTCCACCACGGAGTGGGAGGAAAAAGTGGTGATCCATTCAGTCAGGGGGTGTCTGCTGATGCAAACAGCCAAAATATATTGTATATGCCAACATTTACTTCCCCCTATTATTTGTTTTATTCTTTTTTGACTGATTATTATTTTCAGGATTAAAATAAAATAACTTTCTGTTAACATCTAAAATATGTGTTGCTGTCCATCTCAACATTTTATTGGCCTATATTGAAAATTAAGTAAAAACTAAACCTGTTCACATGAATGTCATAAACAGTTGTCTTCCAACATTTAGATATAAAGGAAAGCCAAAGTCAAAATTATCTCGATGAATAAAGTTGAAATTTATATTTTGCATGATCAACTTTGGTCAGGCCTTTGCCAAAATGCAGGCCCTGAAATCAAATCAGCTGCTGTTGGCTGATGTACCTGCCAATAACCATCCATCCTTGTAGACGAGATTACCTCAATCGTCTCATCGGGACAATTTGGAGTGATCGATTCACCTAAATTTCATGGTTTCAGTGGTGGGAAGAAACCGGAGAACCCGGAGAAAGCTCACGCAGACGCAGGGAGAAGATGCAAACTCAACGCAGAAAGGAATCGAGTTTGATGCCTGCTTGCTGAGGCGACAGCAATACCTACTATGCCACTGTGCTGTCCATGGTCGAAGTAAATTCTAATGTTGTCAAATGTGTGTCTGCAGGTTAAATCCGTATATCCATCTATCACTGACTCATGTCACGGGACAGGGAATTTAAAACTAGTGACTAAGGCAGCTACAGTATCCCAAAACCTTTGATCTTTTGTTCTGCTTATGTCATTAGAGTGGAACACCACAGCTGCTTGATGCCAGGAGTTGGTTAGATCCGACTAACAAGGAAGACACAGGTACAGGTATAGTCTTTGAATCCTTCCTGCTCTTATATGTATTGACTTCAAACAGATTGGAATGAATGGGAAACGATCAGGCGCTGACTTTCAGAGTGAGGTTGAAGAATGCTTAGAGATTTGGGTTTTTCTGCAGGCTTTCTACAAAACTCCAACTGCACTGCAACAGATCAAAGTTAATTCCCTTCTTAATTAAGCTGAAATTGGATGAGAGCAGGCAGGGACTGACTTTTGTTTTCCTTTGTGCTAGCAAACATTACAAAGAGTATAGCTAAATGTGTGTGTGTGTGCGCCCCTGTGCATCATTCCCTTATGTATGCATGAGGGAATGATTTCTTATCTGTACCTATTACTTTAGATGTGCATCAATGTGACTTGCATGTGTATGCACGTCCTTGCTTTTGTGTGTGTTGGAGCCGGTGGTTCTCTTTCTCTCCTGACTGTTTAATCTGCCTTCATGTTGCCTGGCAAAAGTGCAGTGGTGCTCCATAATGAGACTCCTTCTGCCACTTTTGTTTTCATGGCCATGTCCATGTGTTGTGATGCTAATGAGCCCTCGCTACCACAAACACCCCCCTTAATTGTCCTCTTTGATCTACCACTAATTCTGCTAATTAAGAGCCCAACTTTCAAAGTTAAATGTTTTGCTTTCACCTCTAAGATCACCCTTGCATGTTTGAGAGAACATGAGCATGAGGGGAACAAATAAAATGGCATAAAGAGAAGAATATTGTAGTCACGTATACCACGTCTTCCTCTGTGAACTATCAGCTTTGGTTATAATGGCCGATTGTGGTTGCAGGGCACGCAAAAAGAATGATTTATCCTGCCGTGTGAAAGTTATTACAATGGCTGGATTATGAAAAAACACCTAAATGCATAGACACATGAAATATAATGCAAAAAACAAAAATGTATTGTATCTTATGCTGAACAGAGGCTATAACATCAAATATTCTTCAAGAAATACCGCATGAGACTGGATGAACAGTAAATACACAAACAAAATAATAATATCCTGCAAGGGGAGTTTTTGTTTTTTTGCATCCTTATTCAGATATGCATCCTCTCTTAATACCACATGTTATATATAAAAGATTCTGGGATGGATGATACTTTATTAATCCTTGAAGAAATTCTGTATATCCTATTGCTCTGAACAAATATACACACATACATACATTCATTCAATAGGTCACATAAATAATTAAAAAACATACACAACACACCTAGCAGCTGTGTTGTGCAGGAATATATGGCATATTAAAGCCCCCGCACCCGGCTGTTCTCATACTATGAGGTTTCCAGGTAGCCCTCCAATGCTGTGCAAAGTTTCTGATCCCCTGCATACATGCCAATTGAAATCTGCACTTAAAGTACAGACGAGCACTCAGAAACAGGCCAGACATACATTGTTAAGCTGCCCTTTGTGACTCGTGCCACTTCTGGCTGATGATGTCATCTTTGTGCTGTGCATGAGGAGAAGACAGACCGATAAGCAAAAACCAGTCGGCACGTCCCTGCAGCAATCTGTCCCCAAAAAAACTGACAAGAATAAGTGCATATAAAAAAAGCGCAGCTGGACGGGGTCCAAATCCATCTTCAATATTTTTACACAATGTGAGCAGCAATGCTAACTATGGTGCAGCGCTGCATTTGTGCAGTGTGACTTTATTGAATAACTAAAGTGACACGTAAGGACTACATTTGGTAGTGGGCCAAATTAGTAATTTAGACTTAATTAAGAGTGAATTCCTAGAGAGTACAAGTTACCCTAGCCTGCATTCAGAAACAAAGGAACTGAGCTTCATTGGTTTCTGAGAGTGATCAATATAAATCACTGTCAAAAACCCAGAAAAAAAGAAAATAAATGGAAAAATAAGAGAGTGACTTCAGGCCTCACTGCACCTAAACAGCTCTTGGATCTATCTTATTCCTATCAATCTGAATTGTGATTAGCTAAAGGCGTCAGATAAAGCAAGTTGATTGGTAGCTGCACTGTATGACTTATCCATTTAAATATCAGCATCAATCTAAAAAGCCCCAAAAACAAATACATAAATGTAAAAAATGAATGTGCATGTTATACCAGTTATCCAATTGCTTGCTTTTCTCTCAGTAACATGTGAAATGTACTTCTTAGACAGTTGAAGCATCAATCAAGTACCATGGGAAGGGGAAGATGGGTAAAAATAAATGTGATTGGAAAGGTTGGAGGATGTCTGATATCTTTCCGGATTGAGAGGACTAATACAGTGCAGAGGGGAAAAGTGAGGGGAGCAGCCTGGCACAGAATAGCCAGGGGATGGTATGCCAATGGGAGCATGGCCTTTTAGCCAAGTGCTCTATCAGAGATGTCAGAGTGACGGACGGTGCCGGTCCTAGTGACATTTATCCAGGGGAAGAAAGAGGGGACAAAAGTGTTGAAAAGAAAGAGGACAAAAGGCAGAGAAAAGATCCATAAGCATAATGGGGTATGTGTTATTTTTTTAGTAAGTTTTGTGTTTTTTCCCCATGTTGGAAGTCTACTGAAATGTCATATTAGTGTAGAAAATGTGCAATTTTATTGTCATTTTTCTTGAGCAGGGGCGGCACAGTGGGTAAGCGCTGTTGCAAGCAGAAAGAACGTTTTGGGTTTGATTCCTTTCTGTGATGAGTTTATTACGTTCTCTCCGTTTCTCTGCGGGTTTTCTCCAACCCCCAAAAACATGCAGTTTAGGTGAATTGGCCACTCCAAATTGTCCGCAGATGTGAGTGTGTGCATGAGTGCCTGTTTGTCTTTAGTGTGGCCCCGCGATGAGCTGGCATCAAATCCGGGGTGTCACCCGTAGCAAACTGGGGATAGGCTGCAGCAGACCTGTGTCCCGCAAGGTAGATAAAACGTCTGTAGACAAGACAATTGTGATCATCTTGTCTGCAAGAAAATGGATTGATGGATGATGGAATGGATTTTCTTGAGCAGTAGCTGCAAAAACTCAGTGTGTTTTCGTGCCTTTGCGTTTGCTTAATTAGAAGTTTGCAATTAAGTCACTTGCATTTGATATTTTTCCAACAGATTGTATGTTTTAAAGTTGAAAATATATCAACAAAAATCACAGAACTAAAGCCACGTAGGTAATTAATGGAGGTTATAATAAGGACAAGAATAAGTCAGGGATTCGATAAAACCACATTTTAATTATGTATAACAAATATTGAATAAAAAGCTTCAAACATTTGCTTAATCGACTGCTATCTAAGTCTGTTTTTGAAGTCTGGCAAGACAGTTAAATTCTCGAAATCTTACCCGCGAGGTTGAATAAGCAAGAGAGGGGATCAGAGTTAAAGGGGGGAGGGGGGGGCAAGGACATGTCTATGGGCTAGGAGCTCATTTGCGTCACACCCATGACCATCCTGCCAGTGTTGCTTCCCCTCTGAGTCTGTGTAGAGACGCATCCAACATGCCCAACAGAACAAACACACTTGCGGCCAATTTTCTTTTGCTCAGTCGTTATATGTCCATTTACGATGGGATTCAAATCAGGATTGGTCCTGAAACAACACTAATACTACCAAAACCACTAGTAACAGAAATGTGATTTGCCTTTATTAAGATGAGCTTTTATTGCCATTATGTTTTTCACACTTTTTACACTGCAAACACGCAACAAAATTAAATTTACCAGGAGCAATTGAGGGGTGGTGCCTTGCTCGAGGGCACCTCGGCAGTGCTCTGCGGGCAAAACCGGCCCCTCGCCAGCCACCAGCAGACATTCCTCATTTCGTCTGGGCTGGGACTTCGTCTGGGCTGGGACTTGGGCCGTTTCCCAGCCCAAGGCCCAAGCCACTGAGCCCTTATTTGTTATAACTTCAGAAGAGGAAGTGTTTATAGACTTGAGCAGGTGATGTTACTCTTTTCAGTAATTTTTAGAGTCTTGAATTGTTGAATTGAGAGACATGTGCAAGGGAGGGCAGCATAGTTCTTTGGTTTGAAATATGCTTTAAAATCATAACTACCAATTTCTCAGTTGATTTTGTAGTGCAAAACTGCACACACAACTGAGCTACTGGCCACATGTGGAACATGTCATCCAAGGAGACGCTAGCTGGAGAGGGCAGTGATCTCCGAGTCATTGTGGGACACAAAAAAACGAATGTTACTACATATAATTTTCAAACAATTATAGGAAGTCTCTGATGATATTTTCGTCAATCTGATTTTTCTTATGTGTACTATCATATTTATCATACATTTCATTGAGCTTCTGCATTCATCTCATCCTTCACTATTTGTTTTCCTCTCTCTCGTTTTTACCTCTTTCCATCTGTGGCTTAACTAAATGTCCCTAAATGTTTCCTTTTGTTTTCAAATAGTTTTCTTCTTCTTTTTCTTCTTCTTCAGTATTCTCACTCTTTGTTTGTGTTATTTACAGCTCATGTATCAAAGCCTGCATCAAGATCAATCACCCTGTGTCTGACATCTGAGTGAAGTTTAATTTCCCCTGTTCAGATGGGCCAGATATTTTGTCAGGTTACTTGTCCCAGTTACAGTCAGTCATTCAGGGAAGAGATGGGACAGATGGTGGGTCGAAGAGGAAGAGAAATGGCAATACATTTAATGGTCCCTCCTCTCCTGGCAGTCGGGTCTGATGGATTGTATTGTAGTTGTTACATGTGTGTGTGCATAAAGACACATAGATGGGTTGATATCAAAGCACATTGCGGATGAATTTTGTTTAAAAATTGGCCATATGACTAAAAATACTGGAAATTATACATTGGTTAGTAGAATTACAGACAATTTCCTCACTCAGTATTAGCCTTTTTCAGTGTAAACAGCAGGAGAATAAAGGTAAGAAGCAGGCACTGGCACGGAAGAGTGAGATCCTGGCTCTGATTGGCTACAGCCACCTGTTTTCATCCAAAAATGATTTTTTTTTCAGATGCTTGACTGTCTACCTTGGTCCAGATGGTTATACAGGGATCCAGGAAACCAATTTGTATTGCTAATTTGCTGAATGAGAAGTGATGCATGCTGGATCAAGCCATGTTTGACATCATCCACAGACACTTTTATAGCACAAGCATCATCGGTTGGATGGTTGTTTCTTGTAATGATCACTCAAGAGCAGCACTGCATTCAAGAGGTCACAAAGGTCATCTGTGCATTGTTTCTGTAAGATAATTACATACTTAAATCCATCACATTATTGGAACACTTTAACTGATGCTTTAATACATTTCAGTGTTAGAGCTGCTGGAAGTTTAGAGCACATTTTAGCACTAGTTTTTCACTACATTCTAAAGCACATAGTCCTAGTTTATGAATTACAATATAATGATGAGTTCATACAATTCAATCAACATGTCAGATAAACAGTTCTGCCTGAAATGTCAAAGCGTAAAAAAATAATGTCTACAGTGCAGTATAGCATACAATTGAAATGGTAAAGTTACCTCAAAATTGTACTTAGTTGAATGTACTTAGTTACAGCCCACCATTGTTTTTGCGCAAGACTGCTTGGAATAATAACAGGCAATCCAAGAAGTTAAGCACTACACCTAAAAAGTTCTGTAAATTATTTGAATAAAAAGTATCTTCTCTACTACAAATGTATTCACAACGTGCCTCACAACTTCAACATGTCTGGATGATCAGGATGTTGTACAAATAGTCTGTGTGTGTCTGTATGTAGGTAGGTGTGTGTGTGTGTGTGTGTGTGTGTGTGTGTGTGTGTGTGTGTGTGTGTGTGTGTGTGTGGTAGCACATTGGATGGAATAAGGTAGGAAGTTGGGCTACCCCGTCGGGCCCCTGAGGGCTCTCCATGTTTGAGTATCCATTAGGATGATGAGTTTTGGCAGCTGAAGTTGCAGAAGCTAGTGTTGAGCTTCAAACCTCCTCATGGCAATGCCTAATTAGACCTAAACCTCAGCCCTAATTTAAAGATAATTAGCTTTAGGGTTTAGCAACCGCCACCAAAGTCTAAATTGAGAGTGGTATATGTGTAGCGATGCATGTTAAATGCTAGCTTTTCAGTGGCAGACCAAACGAAAGAAATGTTCTTAGTGCAAACCACTGTAAAATATTCTCTATCAAGCCTGCTCTGCTGCAAGAGTAAATACTGTGCTTCTCTTATTGCACAGTGGCAGAGTACAGCTATTGAACCATTTTCATTTACCTTAAGCATGTGTAAAAATGCATGGATACAATTGTTGTGACAAGTGTTCACTTTGAGTTAGGGCAGTCAGAGTTTGTGTATCAAAATATAAAGAAACCATTTAGTCGGGCTGTATTTTTGTAGCCGCTTTGTGATAAACTGTCTGACCCAAGGGACTAGCCCTATGTGTTCCCATTAAGCTTTACCGACAGCTTGACATTTCCCAGGGTAGAAGGTTCTGAATCTGCTATGTTTTATTCATCCTATTGACTTCACTTTGCTGCCAAGCCAGACAAGAGTGCAAAAGACCAAAGCGTGGTAGGCGGCAGTGAAAGAGAGAGAGAGAGCAGGCGATACCTGTTGTTGTTGTTGTTGTTGTTGTCACTGTGTTTGCATCTCAGACTGCCAGACACAGCTTTGAGAAAGCTGGTTGACACAGACACGATATACTCGTCACCATGCAGTGAGAGATATTACCAGCACTGTAAGGGCAAAACTGTCTACTTACTGGAGGAACTTGAGGCATGCAGGTGTACAATGTGGGATTGAATCCCTCAAGGAATATTGCATTTAGCCGCAATAAGAAAGTGTAGTTGCACCATCATCACTGAGCAGACCTTTTATTTAATTTTTTTTGGGGGGGGTTGTGGTTATTTAGAAAATGATGATGCCAGAATGTTATTTCTACACACCTAGGCAAATCATGATATGTTTGTTGTTCTCAGAAGCTCAGAGCTTTTTTCTTTTGTGTAGTCATGCCCCCCCCCAATGAATAATGCCATTGCAAATAAAAACAGCTCCACACCATTCTTCAGGTTTAATTATGTCCAGCAGGCTGCTTTTTTAATTGCTTTTGGCATTGCCTAATTTGAAGATGATTTTTATCATTTTGTGAAAACTTCCCAGGTTTTCTACCATGGTGGGTGAGAGGTGTATCTTTGCACCATCTGTGCTCCCCTAAGATTAACTTTATAAGTGTTTGGAATTTTGCAAAACAAATCTGAAAAAAAAGAAAAAAGAACAAATCTGAGCTGTGTGTCTTCATTTTCTATTTTAATTGTGTTCATTTCTTATTTGTCATCTTAATTTGAATCCAGAACAGTCCAAATACCATTTAAACATATTTTGTAAAGGTCTGACTTATGGAATCTCAGAAAGGACCCATTCCTATGTAGATAATGTTCATTAGACAAGTGCCTCCCTCATCTCCAGGCATGTCACGTGGCATCAGGAACGGAGAGCCACGACAGGAGCCTCCTCCAGGACAAAGCACTTGGAGCCAGGAGACACAGCAAGCCTTGTTCCCCATTGCTTGGATCCACGTCAAATGGGTGTTTGCTTACTGGGAGGACTAGAATTCCCTTGTAGGGGAATGCAACACACAGTCTCCACTCAATTCACGTTGGAGACACACGCACCGGACTTACTGTAGGTGCAAGTGTGATCAGATAATGCTTGTATGTCAACATACAAAATGAGAGTTATAGCTCGGCTTCATAAGTCAATTTTTGAAAGATGTTGCAACTTGCAACACAACTTTTACATTTGCCAATATTCCAATTTGTGGTCAGTATCACGTTCAATCAGAAGAGTAATCCGTGCTACCCATTTCATGATGCCCAGGTTTCTGTGTGTACAGCGTATGAAGTGGAAGCATCCGAGTGAACAGTACCAATGCGTTCTCATTCTATCATGAAAAGTATTTCTACAGTCTGCACTCAGCAATAGTGTCTATCACTGAAAATTAATAGGAGTTAAATTAATCAGTAGTTCACTGCATAATGTTCCTAACAGAAAAAACATAGGGTGACACAATGGAAAACTGGCAACAAGTGCACAGCGTGAAGAAAAGCTTATGTACCCTGGCAACCGCAGAAAGGCAGGATGGTCAACAGTATTGCGCTTACCCTTTTTCATTTCTTTGTCTTTTACTTTCCATGTCTTTCTCTCCCTAGCATCTGGCTTAATCTTTCCAGTGTCCTTGCTAATCCCCTCGGGTGAACCGGGCCATGTCAAACCTGAATCCATCAATCACTCTGTGCCAGCCATGGAGGAGACAGACGAGGGTGGAAAGGCAGAAATGGAGGGATGAAGGTTAGGGTGAAGTATTGCCACCAGTCCAGCCTCTTTCACCTTATTTGTCCTCCCCTCTGTCTTCAACTCTTGCAGAGTTAACTGTTAGGTCAGAAGAACCTTCAAATGATGGAAAAGAAGGAGGCCCACAAACCTACATAACTGTGTGGAGAAATGGTGGAAAAAGGCTCGAGAAAAGGGAATAAGGGAAACATTCAACGTAACAAGGAACATCTAGGGAAGCAGATGGAGAAAGGAAGTGAGAAAAGAAAAAAGAAACAGCATGAGAAGACAGAAGAAAGGACAAAGACAAAGACAGAATATAGTTCTAGAAACACAGGTAAAAAATATATAGGTGCGAAGGAGCTATGGGTGAATTTGTCAGCATCTTATAGATGTGTGTGTGTGTGTGTTTGTGTGTCCTGTGCAAAATGAAGTATCTCTGTCAGAGCCTGTGCTCCCCTCCGGACTGCTGCTGATTAATTGTCCGTCCAGCTCCTGTGATAGCAAGCACTTTAACCAAGACTCCCATGACACTCACCCGCTGTCCGATCCCTGGCAAAAGACACGTTTCCTACTGTGCACCCGGCCACATGCCTGCCCTTCTCTGGCTAAAATAGTGAAATTTCCTCTTTCATCCCCCATTCTATCGGGGGGGGGGAGTTCTGTCTTTCTGTGATAAATAATCCTACATCAGCACCCCATTCACCTTGCCGTTGGGGGATAATGTCCCTCTGCAGGAGAGAGGTTATCAAACAAAAGTAGGGGGGCTGATGTGCCGTGGCACCCCCCCTCCGAACCTATCATCCTGCGTGTTTACACATGCACCGGTGACTGGCTGAGATAAAGCAGCCCTGTCTCAGGTAAACAGTCTGGCACAGTGGGCCAAAATGGCGGTTGACTTTGGACCTGAGGTGCACTCAGTCAGCTAAAGTCACATTTGATGCACTTGCATCCTGTCCAGCCATCCCATCACACACAGAATTTTAAATAAATTATGCATGAATTAAAAATATTATTTTCCCCACTGTGAAGAAGTCACTGTCAAACTCATCATTATCCGTCCCTGCCAGGCTGCAGAACAACAGCATCAATCCGGACGGCTACATAGCCTGCCCCCAAAAGCAGCCAAGGTCAATTGACTTTGCTGCTCCTCTCATCCCGTGCTTTATGTACCATCACATCCAGAGAAAAAGAGCTGCCCTATCTCTGTTATGCTGCAAGGTGACTGGTGCTTCATACCAGTGACAGCCACACTAATATGAGCGCCAAACATTCTCTTTCATTCTCAAGAAAAAATCATATAAATATTACATAAAAGGGAAATGTGAGTCTTTGAAATGTACATTGTTCATCACGTAACCTTAAAAATAGATTTTCCAATCTGTTATGGCTCGATCTGCTGGTACATGCTGTTCTTGCTTGAAACTTAAAAACCAAAATAAACAGTGACACAAAAGGATTTACTGTTTTGCCGTATTATAGGGACACAATGAGGCATAACATGCTTTGTTTTTTCCTGGATTTGATGCTGTCTTTTAAAAGGAAAATAAAATGCAATGTTGAGAGCCTGTTAGTGCTCAGTAGAGCACACGCTGTACCTCTACCAGGGCTGAATGATCATCTCCTTAGCTTTCCTGGCTTGTGTTCCACTCCTCCACAAGGTTTTAGGCCAATACTCTATGAATATTCGTGTTCGCCAAACAACCAATGGATATGGGTGAAAATATAACCTATTTGAGAGATGTAATAAAAACTCCAGGAAAGTGTTCTGTGACATCAACTGATCTCTAGCTTTAACGAAATAAGATAAGTTGTAATGCTGTGTGGGGTGGTATGCAAGGAAAGATATTAGACCAATGCCCTCATAAATACTCAAAACTTACGAGCACTCAAAAATATGATTATAAATGGAACATGTTGGTTGGGAATTGAGAAAATAAAGGCAAAAAACAAAGATCTGTCCAGATTTACAAAGAGAAAATCCAAACTAAATGTTATATTTTCCTCACCTTTATTGCAATCTTTGATTCTCCTTATCTACATCTAAAATGAAAATAAATCATTTGTTACATGCTGTGCTCTCGCACAATAAAATATGCTTCCGTTGCTGCGGATATGTTTCCTGTGATATTCAACAATGAGATGAAAGTCCATATTAATCCTGATAATATTACAGGAGAATTCTTTGTTCTGTGACATTAAACTCTGACTGTTAGGCTGCCGACATTTATATCACATTTGGTGCAGCCATTTTTCATTCTTGCATAGACAAAGTGTTTTCCAGTCAAGTCACATACACACACACACACACTCCCAGATGTGTCCTTACAGCTGCCATGACTGACTGCAAACTCATTTATTACAGGTCACAAACGCCAAGCGGTTCATTTATAAGGACGCCATCCTCCCCTCTCCTCTAACATAAGTGAAAAATCGACCCCACAAGAATAGCTTACAGGACACACCACTCAATTAGCATGAAGTAGGGGTCAGCAGGGCCCAAAAGACGTGAACAGGGCTTGAGCAGCAGGAACAGACAGTAAAAACAGTGGGGATGGATTTGTGATATGTGTCGTTCTGTTGGAGCTGTCAAAATAAATGTGGGCATGGCAAAAGCACAGACAGTGAGCAATTTACAGCAATGGCTGTCAGAGGCTTTGCAAATAGTCACATTTATTGTTTGTTACATTGAGAGTCTCGGCACAAGCAAATTTGGAAATTCTCATTTCAATTATTCTGACTGACTGAGTGACTCATTGAATAAAATAGTTTTGTTTTTTTCCAAGTTAAACAATTGCTTTCAACCTTAACCCACATAACACACCCCGGGTCTCTCTGATATTTAGGCACACAAATCACCAAGTCGAGATCTTGTTTTAAGCATGTGTTCCACCATCCATATCCGATATCACTCAAAGCCTGTCTGTAATTGCATTGTAAATGCAGATAAGCCATGAATATTTTATAGTGGGGATTACTAAAAGAGGAAAGAGACAGTGAGGGAGAGAGTCAAGAGAAATAAGCCCTTTAACACACACCCACATGCCGAACTGCATGAAAAGATCGTTTGAAGGTGGAGCTAGTCTTTTATGCCCAAGTTGTCAGCCTATTATCATCCTTTCATAGTTTGGCGCCATTTATTCACTCTGAGCAGGAGTAGAAAAATAACACAAAGGAAGAATAAAGCACATCACTCCAAAACGTCAATACGCTTCAGAGAGAGAGCAAAAAACATGGCAAACGAGCTCTTGTCTCGCAATTTTAATTCTAAAAAGGGGTAATACAGTAATGAGTATGTCTTAACAAAGATTAGCCATAATTTTCATTGTCATTTTAATGTCCCCACATTATGTGGAGGCTTGCAAAGCTACAGATGAAGGCAGAGGGTGGGCGGAGGAAGAAGAACAGGCAGACAGTGGAGCAGAGGAAGCCTCCGAAGCTCGGTTAGTCTGTCAGTCACCCTCTATTCCTCCAGCCATGCATACAAACAAACACTGACAGGCACAGTTAATACACACAAAATACACACAACCCATGTCTCCAAGACCCGTTGTCACTGCATTTGAAACCCTCAGAATGCGGTTGTCAAAAGAGCCAGAGCCTGACAGCCTTCTGCAGCCCTCAATGAGGATGTGAAGGCCTTATTGTGAAAAGAGTAGCAGTTTCAACAAAGGGGATCAAGAGTTGAACAGAGTGACAGATGTGCGTTCAGACTTCCGACATCTAAATTGTCTGGTGAACACAGGAATGAGGGTTTCGAGGACCTGGAAAGATTTAGTTTATGCTTCAGAGTGATGACCAAGACAAAGGCAGTAAGAGTGTGTGTGTGTGTGTGTGTGTGTGACATATGTGGTAGAGGAGCACTGCTCCACATGTTTTTGGATGCTCACAACACAGGGAAGAAAACATATGGATTTAACAATGGGAAACTTTGTCTGGTTGGAATATTAGAATAATTGATTGCATTATTTCTTAGTATGCATTTTAATTTGTGAACATATAAGCATTTTCTGCCCTGCGATGGCCTGGCGGCTTGTCCAGGGTGTACCCCGCCTCTCGCCCATTGACTGCTGGGATTGGCTCCAGCTTGGCCCGCGACCCGATGACGGAATAAGCAGTTGAATAATGAATGAATAAATAAGCATTTTCAAGTTTAGAGAAAACACACACACATAAGAATACCTACAGAAAGCAAAAAAAAATATGAAATGTTTACACATTAAAACTTAATTAAAACTTAATGCATGGAATAAGGATTCATTTGGAAAAATAAATCAATTGCTTACATAGTTTTTTTATAGGTAGTTTTCTTATAATATAGATAGGTGACACTGATATCAATATGTTTTTGGTATTTTTAGCATTTATATGAGAAACAAATGTTGCACCCTCATTTGTAATTTGTGGGGAACCCACTTGGAAAGGCTGCCTCAAGCCTCAAGAATTGTATTGTTTTTCATGCTGTGAGCTTTTCCACAGTTGTCCTAAATGCCGATTTGCCAACCTAATTAAATGACAGCGGATTTATTTTCCCGCTGCTGAAACTTAGTTTCCAATCTGTCTAAATTAGCTGCAGTATATTGTCAAAGATATCATGCAGGATCTCGCTCATGCTGATATTGCTGAGTGTTAGATGCACTACCTTGCTAATGAAGGACTTTGGCTGCTGTGTATTTAGCTCTCTGGGCTTGTGTTGCATAGAGACCACCAGTATTTCTATTTATGTGTCTCTCAGTCTTCCCTTTCATTCTCTCTGAGGCACACAAAAATTCAAAGCACACTCAATTTACAGAGAGAAAAAAATAGAGAAATATAGAAGGAATGACAACGGTTATAAAACGGTCGAATTTTCAACAAACATTCGGTGATGTGCAGAAATCTAGCTGGTGTACATAGATTAGCACAAAAATATAAGCCATGGCTGATGCACCAATTTAATTATGACAGCTGAAAAGGATGAGATGAAAAAAATGATGCATGACAAAACACATGCACAGACGTGGCACTGTATAACTGGAGGTGATAAATGAGCGCATGGAGCTTGTAAAGGTCACATAGGATATGATCCAATCATTTTTTTCAGGCTGCAAGACAGTCTGACTAGTTATGAGCCCATCAACAAGTCAAAACTGGAAAACGTCTGCGGCTGTGTCTTCCAGAAGAAATAACTCTTCCCACGCGCCGTGACAGATGTCTATACGGCACATTTCTGCATGATGATGTAACAACGTTTGACACGTTGATGCTTTACATTTCAATGTTCAATTCGCTGTTGTGAAAATGCTTTACATGTGATCTGGTGACGCTTAGACATCGAAAACAATGTCTAGTCCCCATATCTCCGGGTTGGAAACGCTCCGGATGTGCCACAGAGATGCCCACACAGCATTCCAAATGCCACCTAAATTGTCTAAATCACAGCATATATAATGTATACAATATATAAGACACCATTTGTGGCAATAGTGTCATATGCTTGAAATTGCTTTGGCCACACTGTAAATCCGTGTTTGAATATTAGTGATTGTTCATCAGGGATTGTTGGAGCTGCATTGTGGGTCCTATACATTTATTATTGATGCCAACGGTTCAAAAAGAGTTTGCTTGTCAACGAGCCGTGAGATTTAAAGGATATTTAATTGTTTTCCTCTACTCTCACACAAAACCCCAGACTAGATGACATAAACAGAATATTTTTTTTGTTTGTTTATTTATTTTACATCTGGCTGTAGGATGAAATCCCCAAGAGAGGAAAGCATAATAAAAGAAATGGTTGGAATTTTGTATGTGCAGAAAACAGCTTTTGGCTATTTTATTTTATTATTATTATAATAATAATAAAAAGAAATTAGGCAGTGAACAATAAAGCAAGGTATGGGCAATAGGAAGGGGACATTTGGTGTGTCTGGCATTGACAAACTTCGAAAGTGGGTGATGAATACGTAAAAGGAGGACAGAAGAAATCTGGTTGAAAAGTAAACAGAATTTCACAGCTACATCAATATAGTGGATCGATGGCTTTAACTTGCTGCACACTTCTCACCCAGACAGACATAAATTGACGTTATTGTCTGACAAATGCAAGCGGATCACCACCTAATCAAAGACTGCTGTTCTCTTAATGAAAATCCTGGTGGCAGTGGAGGGTCTGTGTTCCGTTATCAGGCATCAGCAGGAAAAGATGTGAGTATAAGGAGGCCTTGTGTTGAAGTGGAGATGTGTGGGCCGCTTAATGTCACACCATTCTTCCCCTAAGCTTCAGACTGGATGGAAGAAATAGTTTATAAGTGTCTGTGTCTGCAGTGTCTGCACAGTGAAAGTGTAAAAAAACAGAGACACAGAAAATAAAACAGAACTTCAACAAAATATTATGTCTCTTGGGTCTTACTGGATCACTTGTAAATTTTTGATAAACTATGAACTCGTATATCAGCTGCAGACGGCGGCTGCACTGTCAACGTAACTCCTGATAAACAAGTGGGTGTAACAATGAAATCAAGGATGGAGAAGGTCTGATGACCATTCAGCTTGCATTTCATCCTAATGACAGTTCAGACACCTCTGGTGCAGAATTCTTAAAATTAAATTGGACTCAAAGTTAGAGAATGGAATCTGTTGCATGTTGTAAAACTTTCAGTAACATTCTCATATAGGAAAAGCACTCCACTCCACACACAGGCAGAACAAGCGAGCAAGACAGAGAGGTCTGAAAAGACTCCTTCACAAAATGTTAATATTCATAAACGCATATAAATACTTGGAATGCGGTCGTATGGTTCAGAACCGACACCTGCCCCCTGTTCCCCACCTCTGTCCTGCCGTTATAGTGTAAGCTGCGGGATAGATAGAGTCCATGCACAGCAGTGCATGGACTCTATCTATCCCGCAGACTTAAATGCTTTTATGTGGTTGTAAATGTGTTCTCTTTGCATGTTTGCATGAAGCTTGGAGAAAAAAAGCGAAGCAGACAACCGACACAAAAATAGTGAGTGTGTGAGTTCATTCAGGCTCGCACACGCGCGCACACACACTCAGTACTGCATATTATTTTCTCACTCCTCTCTTCATCTCTGTGATTACGCCTAAAATTAATCTCTTGTGTGTCTATATATTATCCTTTAATAGATGTTTTAAAATCCATATTTATATTCTTAGAACACAGGTATTACATGGAAATGTTTTTTATATATATTTCCAGTTATGCAGCTTCATGCAACAATACATCAAACTGACAAAAAAATAAATATTTTTTTAATAAGTGGAAAAACTGAAAATGATTTTTTTTTTCTGAATTGCCTTTTAAAATCCAATAAATTCACAAACAAAAAAATAACTAAGTGAACCGCCACATATGAACTCGTTCTTATCCAACACTATCAGACGCGCATTCATTTTCTTGACTGTTTTGGAGAAACAAAGACAATTTAGAAAGCACATTGTGTCCAGAATCCTCAACCGAATCCAACCCTTTAGGTGAGGCGCAAACAAAACAAAACATTTAGTTTGTTTTGTTGTCAGAAAATACTGACACTGGTTTTCCCTGACAGGTATGATGAGCATGATTTTAACGATCTATTTCTAACTCTCTCTGTGTGTGCGCGCACACACGCACGTACGCACGCGCGCGCGCATACCCGCGCACCCTATACATCCCTGTCTAAAGAGCGCCGCTGCATTGCACGAACGGTACTGCCGCTGCCGGTGTGATATTGCTGTGCGCTGCAAAGCTGATTGTCAAACTGTGGCTCCCTGAGGGGACTCACTGGCAAATGAGGAATAATGTAATTTCACGCTAATCTGCTTTGCGTTTATCACAATTACAGAATGCATATGGATGAATGTTCACCACTGTTATCGCCCTTTGTACAGGTGGAGATAGTTATGGATGAGTGTACCAATCTAGATCCTGCAGGTCTTTGATCAAAACCGATGCGTGCGTAATTGCAACTCGTCCAAAGCGTGACATTAATAAATACAACACGCTGTACTACATGCCGATATTTCAAACATCCATCCCATTATAGGTAAGACATTATTGTCAAAGCTTTGAATATCATGAGGGATAAATTAGAACGCGAGGAAGCGCACCAGACTCGGGGAGGAACTTCTGGAAGCAGTCTTTACGCCCGACAGCTCGAGCATGAGCTCGATGTAAATCGATGCTGTCACTCCTGCGTGTTTGTCCACTCTGTGTCGAGGACACGTGTGATCCAAATTAAATGCGCTTCTCTTCCTCCAAATTCAACAGTGCCGCGCTTTACACAGAAAAAGACAGAGCAAGTCACTCTCTTGGATTCATCCAGTTTGAATCTGGAGAATTTGACGGAACCATGGCGCTTGTATGTTGGTGAAAATGACACCAGGGAAATTGATGTGGCGAGCCAAAATGCCCTCGTTACGAGCGAATAAAACAGCAGCAGATTCAGTGTATAAGTAAACTGGATTTGACAGTTGGGTCATTGCGCTCAGTGCGCGCAGACCAGCTCCACGAACACACACAACTGCGCACCGGGGACTCAGACCGATGGCGTGCGCACTCACCTGGTTGCGAGAAGCCAGAACCGAACAACAGGCAAGCCAGAAGAAAGCCGAGGCAACACAGGACAGTCGTTGGTTTCATTGTTGTGCTTGGCAAATATCTCCTGAAATTCACATGTCCAGCAGCGTAATCTGCCTTGGAACAGCCGGAAAGGATGACTGGTTTGCGTCTGACGCCTCTTCTTGCGTACTTTTCGTCGCTTTGGACTTAGTTGACAGTTTGTCCGACAGCCATGCGACTCTCTCTTTGGCCCCCGCAGGTATAATATGTCCTTTTTTTTTTTTTTGGAAATCAGAAACGGGTTTCCAACGCGCGCTCAGCAAAGCTTGTCTAAAAACAGTAATAAAGCAGCACTCAAGCCATTACTATACAGTGTGCAGCTGGAGACTCGTAATTCTTCAGACACACCTCCGAACTCTTGAGCTCCTCCCACAGCCTCTGTGATTGGCACAAGTGTCCGACGATCACCCTGAAGCCCGTCGCCCATTGGTTGACGCAAGTTCCCAAAAGCCCGTGGATTCTGCTCCGATGCACCTGTCACGCCGAACACAGTCCTGGGAGATGTTGCGAGAAGGATTTATAGATGTAATGAACGAGATGCACTTGGATATCACTTAAAGATGACAATTCGGCGCGCTTTGAAGGTCTTGATAATATCATCATAGCGGATGTGTTGTTAGTATTATACGTATTTGATAGGGATATGTCTAGTAATATAATAGAGTTCAGTAGATCATCACCAGGTTTGTGGTGAATTACATTTTCATATTCATGTTGATTTCGTGACACATTTTCCCTCCTCATATATAATATTATTTCATTCTCTTTGACTCGGGTACAAGAAGCTCAGTCAATGAAGAGAAGGCAGTTCAGCTACAAAACTGTAACCCAAAACAGTTTTATTATATCCATACGCAAATAATAATAATTATTATTATTTTAGTCATGAGTAATAATAAGAATTATTATAATTAGTCATTAATACATTATTATTATTATTATTAATGTTTTGCATCTTAAGTCAAACTTTCCATTTTCTCCTCAGCTCCAAGAGCACATTGCTCAAATCTCTCCATATCCAGGGTAATCATGTGCAAATGGCACAAATAAAAGTCAAATGGAGCATTTAGATAGTGATACTATTGTGCTCATTGTGCTATTTGTAATAGTGTGAAAGGCGTGACTTTGCAGTGACAGAAAAATAAGCAAAGGAAACAATGTGACAAAAGGTTACTTTCTGAACCTGCTGCTACTCAGGACTCCTGGAGCGACAATATGTCCACACATCTGGATGGAATTCTTGCACTCTGGCTGTCTCTTCACCTTAAGACCTTAAGCAATTGGGTCATAACAACAACAACAACAACAAAAATCATTTTCTATTTGTTTATTGTGTTAGGTTTCTCTAATAAATGCAGACAAATCAAGTGTGATCATTTGAAATGTATTTACTAAACTAAAAGGGTGAATAGCAGCATTTCACCCGAAACAATGCACAATTAAATTATTCCAGTGGACCCCGTGGGAATTAGGTGTGATCTGTGAGCACTGCAATCAATCGATTGTCTGCATGCATGTTCTATCAAAAAGGGATCTTTAATGGGGAAAAGTATGACATTTATGACCTCCCCAAAGTGGCTGTTAGCTTTATAATGATGGAAGGAGGCAGACTCCCGACATTTGAATTTTCCATGGCATTAAAGCACTGAACAATTCCGAAAACTGAGGGCGCTCTACTCCATAAACAACTTTTTTTTAAATGAATAAGCAGATAATTTCTCCCCAGAAATCATTCTGCATTTGAAAAAGATGCATACTGCTCCCCCCATCCACCCACCCACACACACACACACACACACTGCATTGTGGGGTCCTTTTTGTGCTCATGGAACAGGGAGATGAACTTCCCCAACACTTTAAGAAAATGCGATGCAGACAGTTTTCCCTTTGAAGGCTGTGTTGTTTTCAGCTCCGCTGCAGCATGAATAGTGCACTGAACTGTGAGGGGCATATTTTAATCCTCAGCTGCAGTATTGACCCTTCACCAGTGGGAGGCAGTCCAGTGTCACCCCGCAGGTCATATAGGATCAGTGGAATGACACAGCAGGGGAGTGGGTGATCCAAGCTGTCACCATTGAGTTTCCTGACTCTCTGTGTGACATTGGCTGCTCATCACACGGAAGCTTTATTAAATATTCCTCTGCAGAAATGATCTTTTAATATCACTGATGCTACAAATGTATTTCAGAAAATATATGGAAGAATGAATCTGGCAGCTTTCTGCCAATGGAGGCTTTGCTCTAAATATGCCCTGAATGACTGGCGTTTATCATTTTTTTAATAGCAAGCAACATATTGTATTTTCATTACACATTATGCTTTAAGAGGCACCTTCTGACAGCATCACCCTAATGCTGTCAATTAGCTAATTTATTCCAGGGGATTATGAGAGGGAATGAGACAAGGCTTCATGTGTTCCCACAGTGCCGGCTGCACAGCTAATCTAATACATAACCCTTGATTTGTTTAATGGATGAGACTTTGCTGCTGCAAAAGGCACGCCAATAAAAGTCGGAGCCCTCCAGAGGCTATTGTGCCTCATAATGATGCCAGACACACAATGTGAGAGTTATGAAGCAATTTTTTTTTATCATGCAGCACATTGTTTTGCTCTGTTGGTGCCGTGCAAGTAAAAGCAATCGCTTCCTGCAGCAGCACTTCTCCCCCAGACTTAGATAAACCTTCAGTATGATAAACTGTCCCAGCCACATGTTGTCGCGGAGATGAAGGACGTTTAGAATTTAAATATGTTTCCTGTACTGATGATTTTTAGCTGTTAGTCACGGGCGCTGTACCTTTTCATTCAATCGTTCACAGAACAAAGTTGCTGAGATTTAATTCTTTCATGTCGGGTGCAGTCGTTGAAAACGTTTGAATGCTTCTGTATAGCCACCCAACTATCAGTAGTTATGTCCTGCAGACAGGAAGCAGAAGAGTATGGAAGTGTCAGTAACTGTCAAATGTTAAATAATAATAAAAAAAATAATAGTAATATTAATTAATAATAGAGATGGCTCAGGAGAAAGCGAAAATGAATCACAGACATCCGCCTGCTTCTACGGGCACAGTGTCCTCATCTATCCGTTGACCTATGCTTCTGCTTCATCTTTTGGCTAATCCCGTGAGGGGTCACCACAGCAAATCAACCTTCTCCACTTCACCCTGTCCTTTGCATCGTCCTCCCCAACACCAGCCGCTCTCATGTCCTCCCTCACTACGTCCATGTATCCTCTCCTGGGTCTAGTCCTGTTCCTTGGCAGTTCCATCCTCAGCATCCTTCTACCGATATAGTCCCTGTCTCTCCTCTGGACATGCCCAAACCATCGAAGACTGGCCTCTCAAAAACATCTCGCCGTCACCGTCTGTCTTATTGAATCATTAACACCATGAATTACAATGGGTACGTCTCAACAGAAAAAACCTAAAATGACCGCACTCAGGACCAAATTACCCAAATTCTTATTAAGAAAAAAGCAACTTTTCTGTCAGATGCATCTAAAAAAAAAAGGTCCTCTGGATATAGACAGGAAAGCGCTCACAAAATAAGAGAGTATTTCAGGCACATTAATAAAATTTACCTGGTAATAGGTTCCATTTTGTTTTATCTTAATTTGCATTCACTATTTATTTTCATTTTTTTCATATTTAAAGTAACATGCTGGTTTTATATTGGTTGATTTTATGTGTTTGTCCTATGCATGTAATTGATGAGCTACAATACATTTTGGATAATAGGAGAGTCATTAAATAGAAGATGAAGCCGTTTCTGAATGATTTTCCAACAAATAAAAAGTGTTAGGAACTTGCCTTGAGCCTGAATCCAAACCATAAAGATTGGCGTGTTTTTTTTGTTTACTGTATTTGCATCAGCTTTGTTGGCATAACAACTACAATACATGCAGGATTGATAATCAGCATGCAAAGTAGGAAATATTGCATAACAGAGTCTAAATGGGAATTTTTGGATAACAAACCAGCCCGAATTATCATGGGCAGATTAAGAAGCTGAAAACTTTGTGAAAAATGGGGGGGGGAAAGTAGGACACAGTACTTCTAAATATATAGATCTGTGGCGATGGGCTACATTTAATCTATTTAATTCAATAAAACACAAGTATAGCCACCGATGATAAATAACTTTATCAGTAGCTACAATGAGGTGACATTTGTCTTGCTGAATAGGTTCCGGTATGAAATCCTCTTTCATTAGCAAACGATCAATCGTGTCAAGTTTTAGGTTTGGATATTATAGTTGTTTGGGTCACAACGTTCACTTCACTGTCATTATGAGCAAATGTGCAATTTCTGGCAAAGCAAAATTTTACTTCTTGCAGCTTGTCAAATGTTAACAAAGTATTTTGTAAAAATCTATGAAAAATACATCCTGACATCAGGCTATGGCCCAATGGGTTAAGTATTGGGTGAAACTTCAAAATCATCACTCATTCAAATAACTTTGATAGGATTGAGAGCATTATACTCCATCCTCCACGGGAAACAAACTGTGATATTTTTTATATCAGTGCAATACACCAGCTGGTAATGTATCATAAAAAGAAGTTCCCATTCCTCAATGTAATCTATCACATTGTCGGCATCTGGGTGTAAGAGGAAACAACAGGAATTATTTGGCTTTTCGGGAGACTTTTAACGTAGACCTGCAACAATAGATGCTTTTTGTCTGAATGAGCATGAAGCACACTCAAAGCTACTTTCCCCTCACATTTTTCTTCTCAGCCAACATGTTCAGTGGCTCCGGAGTCGACTCGAACTCCAGCCCTCCATGAGACTGTGAGCAATAAACAGCGTTAGCGTATTAAGCACACATGATTACGTGGCCATTTCCCCAGCGAATGAGTCTCACCAGAAGTCACTGAGGAAGCCAGCCAGTGTGTAATTGTTTCCCATTATAGGGGAAACGTTGACTTGCCACTGAGTCTCATCTCACTGCAGAATTTGCTGACGGATGCTGGTGGTCCACTGAGTGGTTAATTCTGCTGTGGGTTGTGACAGAATTGCGCAAAAACCTTAAATAACACCAGCTGAGTTCTAAGATGTTGTGTCACCTATTTGTTCTCACCATTGTGAGAACTGCAGGGCAAGAATTCACTTGTTTTTGATTTCAGTGAAGTGACACAAGACAGTATCAGTCATATGTCTGGAGCACAAATGTCTGGCTCAGATATTAGGGCTCTGAATTTATAGAGCAGACTGTTCTGGAATATGGAAGCTTTAATGTTGGGGATTACTTAAATAAATTAATCAATTGAATATTCCCATGTGTGTGTGTGTGTGTGTGTGTGTGGCTTCACTGAAAGGTGTTTTGAGCTAATGATTTATGTATTCCTTTTTAACAAGACTTATATTTTCTCTGCAGCAAGTAACACACACACACACACACACACACACATACAGAGACAGACACACACACACTTTTCGGTCCCAACCATGTCAAGCAAGACCAGGGGATGCAGCAGAGAGGACTTGTCTCAAGTTATTGATGACTACCTGGAATGAGTTTTGCTGCTGCAATATTAGGATGACTTGAACAGTCAGGTTTCCTTTACACTGGCGCCATCTACAGGGCAGATTTGGACATTTCCTCAGATATGTGGAGGAGGAAGGAGGAAGGAGGGTTGTTCAGAAATGTTTATTTTTTTTGTCAGTACAAAAAAACAACAACTGCACTGTACCAAAACTAAAATAAAATCTACTTGTGACTTCAACTGTATTAAAAGCCAGGAAGATGGCATCCTGCGCTGACATCCATGTTTGATTTTAAAAAAGCACCACGAGATGGCAGTAAAAGAGAAGACCTGAAGTTGAAGACAAACGTTGTGGCTCACTGACTGAAAAAGGATTGGATCACGACCCCTCACGGATATTCACGCCTCCCTGGTCTTCCTGAAGCAGAAAATCTTTAAAAAAAGCAAAAACCATCAGTCTCTGAAATAGTGCTTCAAAGTTTACTTCTGAATTTAGTGGAAACATCAGTAAATATACTCAGCAAAAACAGAAACAAGTTGAAGTAAAATATTAAACATTCTCCATCAAAAGTTTCTCCGACTTCCTCCCACCACCAAAAACGTGCAATGCAGGCTAATTAGACCTGGTGATGTGTCGACTGAAGATGTCTTCAGACCTGACAATTATGGGATAACATCCATATCCTTGGTTAAAGTAGCTGCTGGTCTTTTTTATTGCCTAATGTTAAATTAAATGTAGCAGCATTTTTGTGATGAATTAAAACAAACTATTTTTTTTAGATGTCATTAGATTATGACTAACCTTTTTTTTAAAATGTTTTGTCTTTATTTTTTATTCTTTACTTTTTCTCTTTTCACATACTGTTTGAATTAATGTCTTCTTACTCAATAAAGCGGGCAGCACGGCGGCACAGTGGATGGCGCTGTTTCCTCACACACAGCAAAAAGGTCACAGGTTTAAATCCAGCTTGGGGGCCTTTCTGTGAGGAGTGTGTTTGTTCTCCCCATGTCTGTGTGGGTTCTGTCTGGGTTCTCCAACTTCCTCCCACCACCAAAAAGACGCAACTTCGGTCCGGGTTGTTATTGCAAATGAGAATTATTTCTCAATTAAGTTACCTGGTTAAATAATTATTAGATCTGATTGTTTGATCATTAATACTGTTGGGAAATTAATTCATAACTTGAAAAGACCATCATTTTTGTCTCATTTAATTATCCTTTTTTTTTTACAGACCCATATCTCATTTGAGAAATCATTTACATCATGGCTGCACGATTACCAGCACTGTTTCAGCCTCTTCTCATAAGCATAGTAATCTCAAACACTGCATCACTGGGCAGACATGCAAAGTACCTGGCGTGTTTATATCTTAAAAAGACATGCTGCCAACAAAGTAGAATGCATACGTGTCGCTGTTCAAAAACTGGATTTCAGTTTGAATGTCTTCATTATTTTGAAACATCACGAAATGTAAAAGAATGAAGATGACAGGAATGTAATGATGGAAGAGTGAAATTAGTTTGCTGTGATGATGCCTGATAATGAAGTGCTGGAAAATACACGCAGGGAGGGGCTGAAGTGCTGTTTCCCAGCCCACATTCAGCAGTGAATGTGATGCAAAGTCAATAACATAAAGGGGTGACATTTACTTTTGCACTTTAGTTGACAGTGTGCGGTTGCCCTTTAAATCACTTGTGATCATGTTGAGCATGACTGCTACTGTCAACCCGTTATAAGTCCCACTCCTGAAAACAAGATGATATACTCCACAGAGGAATTAACTGTTATCACCCTAAGAATGCTTAATATATATATATATATATATTTCAAGATTCAAGATACTTTATTGTCATTATGCGAACATAATAAAATCGTGAGAAGGCCCACGGCTTAAGGCACACATCATAACATATTTAGAGTCCAAGCAAGCAGATTTATTTTTGAAAGTATCCACGATTGAAAACTCTTCTTAGTTGATGGTTTGACTGATTGATTGTGGCGCTGAGGAAATGGAGCTTCCTTCTCTTTATTTGTCTGTAAAAAGAAAAAGAAAAAAAGTTCTGCGTTCTCATTTGTTTCCTGTTTTCAGTTCAGTTAACTGCAGCTGTGGATCCATTTATGCCAAACCACCAGTGCATGTATCCCCATATTCCAGTAACGTGTTCCTACAGCAAACCGGCTGCCGTCTGCCTCAACCTTCAAACTAAGTCTCATTTTCCAGTGTATTTTCACAGTGATCAACAGGTGTGCACTGCTCTACATAACCTCTCTCTCTCTCTCTACATAATGCAAGTACACTGTTGCATTATCTACCTTCCTGTGTCAAATGCATTCATCTCTCTCACTCATTTTCTCTTATAGTGTCTCACTCTTTCCCTTTCCCACTATCTCAATGTAATGTACCTAGAAGCATGTCATATACTGATGACCTCGCTTCTGACTTGCTGTTAGTGTTTTTTTTTATTAATCGGTTTGCTCTTTGCCTGCTGCCTATTATTGCTTTTGTTTTAAATGTAACCCTCTAATAATTTTGTATTTTTCACCCCCCACCCCCCCCACCCCACACACACACACGCACACGCACAAATGCACACGCACACACCACTAGACATGGCTGCATAACACGGGTAAGCAAAAGAAGGAAAGTGGAAGTTCCCCCACAGTCCTACTTCCTCCCCACATGAATGTTTGCGACCTCGCTCTTTCAAGCGCCCCACCACAAACCAGCCCAACATTACCCAGAGGCCTTTGCAATGACAGACTTGTTCACCGACACAGGGTGTCAAAAGCTTGGCCTAAAAAGTCAATCGTTGCAGCTTCAGTCTCAGTTAACTTAACCTCAGATATAATTTTTTTTTTCCCTTGAAAGATCGTGAGAATTCTGCAAACATTATAACAGCGCCTCCACTGAACATGGTACATTCGTTAAGTGGATTGACAAGTTGCAGGAGCCACCAACGGCAGCGCAGCCTGCACACACCTACTGTTCTCAAAACCAGGACACACTGCATCCCTTACCTCCAAAACACTAACGCCAATCAAACTGAATCAATGTAGCTTCTGTTATCACATGACAAGGAAACAAAGATATAGAAACACAAGCCTACTGTGATACTAGAATTCTACAGTACTCTAGCTTTACTGACTTTTAAAATATGGGTGTAGCAGAAAGAAACTGGGTGTGCCGTGTGTGTGTGTGCACGTGCATGTGCATGTATGTTGCTGGTGTGCGTGAAGTTTCTAAGGCCAGTCCAAACATCCACTGCCACCTGGCAGGAAAAACAGGAATAGGAGATGTCACTTGGCGATTGCACAACCCTGCTGTGGATTCACGCTCGGCTGACAAAGATCTGGAATTGCTCCCTGCACTGTAACCTGATACCCAGAAGACAGGCTTCACCCCTTAGAGAAAAATAAAATAAAAATACTACATGGATTCTGACATTCTCCAAATTGACAATCACAATTACATGATCTTATATTTGAGAATTACAGACTAGCTGTACATCATTTGTGCACTGAGGAAATCACTAGTATTTCAACTACCGGTAATATATAAATTGTATTCATTCGAAACATTTCCTTATAAATAGCTAGATTTGTTCACAACATACTTATCTCAACATGGTTGATTCCTGACACGGTGTGCACGTATGTACTGGCTGAATGTTTGTTAGCTCGAGCGCCGTTTACGAGGTGTTTTCTGTTAATACGAGCGTGTCAAGTGTGGCTGCATGTATGTAGACATGGGTGGCAGTAGTTTCTAGTGCTTTCAACACCTCCAGACAGCTCTTATTGTCAGGGGCTGCAGAAGAAGAGACACAGAACCAGGCAGGGGAAGTCTCATAACTCGAGTAATAAAGAAGCTCTTCTTCCTGAGGTGGAAAGAAGAAGGTGCATTTGCATTCCATTTAGTGGTCTTTCTCATAAAGCACCACACAAAACGATTCTCATATATTCAGTTTAATCCCGCCATGCAAAGTAGTCAGAAAACATAAAAGGGTTCTGTACTGTGTCCATAAAACGTATGATGTCAGTGATTTTTAGTGAGTGTATTGAATATACATTTCTTTTTTTTTAAATGCAGACCTTGTTGTCTGTCTACATGACAACATGTAAACAGTCAACAGGAACACTGGAAAAAAGATGAAATGTCTAATTGATCAGACAGGCCAGAAGAGAGAGGACTTATTCACACAAGTTTGAACCCTCTGTACTGACCATCCTGCAACTGGGTCTCTTTACTGTTTCTGGTATCATAACTTGGCTGGATTTTTTTAAAGAGTTGTTGAAGATAGAGTACCGGTACTTTATTATTTCATATACAAACTATTCATTGAACAATCTTTGCTCTTTGCTCCATTGCTAAAGCATCCATGGTCTTGAAGATACACGTAGGATAAAAATTAATTAATTGAAAGTCAACAATACATGGAATATATGAGAAATGTGTCACGAGAGGTCCACAAAGTGCAGCCAGGTGTTTGAGTATGAGTCAAACAGAGATTTGATCTGGATGGTAAACAGAGGATGCTATAGTTTGGATTTGTTCAGGCCTTTAGGCCGTTTTGACTTTGTGTGTGGTTACCATGTAAACATGTGTGCAGGGGTGTGTATGCAGTGCCAGATTAAAGAGTTAAGGAGGTGAAAAAGACTGCTCTGACATTTAGAGTCTTCAGCAGACTCCAGCACTCGGAGATTGCAAAGTGGAAAAAAAACCCATCACTTGTTACCTTGAAACTAAAGCAAAGCACTGAAGCTGTACAGTACAGCAGGTCCGGATGCTTGTAAGACTTTGTGAAATTATTCGTTATGTAGAAGAGAAAAAACGTTTCAAATGGAAAATCTGTAACTGAAGCTGCAACATTATTGTCAACTAATTGTAGATTAATCTATTTCTGCTGAAATTATTAGCTTTTTTTTTATTTTCAACACCATGCACTGCCACATAACAGTTAATAGAATAGAATAGAATATACCGGTAATGGAATGGAAAGCCTGTTTTGTCATTGCATAGTGGATATACAATGAGATTAGGAATATACGAATCAAAATAAATAAATAGATTCAAGTACAGTATTTTTCTCCACATTACAATATTTTAATTGCATTTAAGATACATTCTCCATGTTTTCAAGAAAACAGCCAAGGCAGTAAAATAATTTCTTTCAAAAGGATTAGAGAGAAAACCAAGACTTAAAAATATATGTTGTATATTTTACAACAGTGTGCCTTCATGTAATCAGAGATGTTGAAACAGGACTGGACAATCTTATATCTTCTAACCACATTCACTGTTTAATTAATATAAGCAATCAGGAATTATGCAAGAAAGTCAATTACTGTGCATCTTTTTGCTAAATAAATCAAACAGTTTAGGGCATATAAAATATACAATATATGCAAATACCTGAGAGCCCTCATGTGTCTAAGTCGTTTTTAATGTCAGAGGCGATCAATCGACACACATACGAATAATTTCAACCTTCAGTGTTAAAATATACACCTCTCATATTAAACCTCAAAAAATGCAGTTCATCTGAACCTATTATTTTACATTTTATTTGTAAACATTTTCAAACTGAAAAAAATAAAAGACAAACACAAAAGTAGTTGCATTAACATTTCTTCAGAAAAATATACATTTACCACACACACAGCTAAAAAATGTACCAAAAAACAAAAAAAAAATCCCCACAATTTGGAACAACAGTGACAAATTTGATTTTCAAGTAAACGCTTAACTCACAAAGAGAGCTGAGAAAATATTTTTGTTGTCGTTATTTTTATATGGCTGCTCGGTTTAGATAATTTGGAAAGAAAATCTGTCCTCTTTACAACAATAATCTACTACAAGAAAGGGAGGGAACAGCCACTAACATTTTACAGAATGTAACGTGGAGAGCAAATAAAAATTATGACAGTAACATTTAACTTCAACATTATACCCACTTCAAATTAATTAACGTCTGGATTATTCATTGGCATTCCTTCTGTAGCATTTGATTCTGTTTATATGTCATAAGTAAAACGACATGCTATTTTTGGAGTAGTATAATATAATGGGGGGAAGTAGCGTGAATTGTAAATGATTTTCAGTGTCAAAACCTTCCAGACAATTAATTTTTATGCTGACTGGGCACCAGTTGCAAACAGTTGAAGCAACATGTAATCAGAGGAAAAAAAGATGCCTTTTGACAACAGAGAAGATTAAATAACTAAATTTAACCTTGGAGGATTACCAACCATGTTTGACCCGTGTGAAAGTAGCAAATCCACTTCCTTTAAGTACTTTTACAATAAAAAGAACATGTTCATCAGACTGCATAGCAAAGCCGCCGAGGCTTCTCAGTAAGCTTGTCAAAGATTGTTCTTACAGAGAAAAGACTACCCGATGTTCTGCAATGATTTTGTTCTTTTCTACGTACACGTGGAAAAAAAAAGCTGCCTATTGGGCATTGACGTAAAGTGCTTGGTCTACTGTGTTAAACACATTGTGCACAGTCTTATGTGAGATCTTTTATTGTGAACTGGAAAAAGCTGCAATTAGCTTTACTAACATACTGTTGATGATGAACAAGAGCCGTGGGATGTAGCCTATCTTTACCTTTACACTATGTTTTGCAGACATTATCTTTTCATGTTAGAGTAGGCTTACAGAGGTTGTACTGAAAGCTACACTTTTGTTCTGTTGTAATCGCAATCTTCACATTTTTCTGCTCACTTGAGAGCTGTGATTTTTTTCCATCCCACGTACAAGGTCATTCTTGGATGTGTTGACATTATGGGAATGCAAAGGGAAGATCCGGAGAAGAAAAGAGGAGTGAAAGACAATGGTGTCTGCTTGAGATGATGTTGGTGAGGAGCAGAAAATCAGGAGATTGATTCAAAGAAAATTAGGATGATAATACTGCAGTAGAAAATAAATATGAGGCATGCCTTTCATATGCAACAAGAATTCCCACTATTCCCACATAACAGTAAATTCTAGGCATTGAGTTGGAATTAAAGCCGAGTTCTGCAACATTTTAGGACGACAAGGCAAAGCACCTCGCAACACGTTTTCTGTGCAGTGTCTGTTATTACCCGACATTCAAAGAGAATGAAAGGTGACATTGACACCAAATATGCATATATGTAAATACACATATATAAGCCTGTAGCAAAGCTCACAAAAACAGCAGCAATAAAGCAGATTTTCAACAGACCCCACAACAAAAAAGTGAAAAAAGTCACGGCAATTTAAGTGAAATCACAAAGATTGTTAGAAAAATAAAATCATGACAATTTATTTTACAACACCTGTTTTAAAATAACGAAGTGTACAATAAACAGGAAGTTGGTGGTCTTATTTTCTGAGCATGGGTGGTTGAGTAAAAAGTAAACAACTGATGATGAGGATGATGGTAGAAAATATCGCCTTATTTTACTAGCAAAAGCCATTTTGGCTCTGAGCAGGGCCGGCCCATTACTGCATTTTAGCAAAGACAGTGAAAAACAGCCCCACAATGTTTAATAAAATCAGCGAGAGTCAAAAATCTAGGCTATATTTCATAAGCTGAATCCTACATGTGGTTAAGAGGTAGTTTTCTGCTATAAATCCACTACGTAGATAGTTTTATCCTAATCTACACTCGGTCATTTTAAATATAACCAAGAAGCTTTTTAGTGTGTACCAATTATTTTTTGGGCCGTGGTTTTGGACACACCTTCCCTGTCGTTTCAATGGAAATCTGTGCACAGATTCTTGACTGGTAGTATACATTTTCATTTTCAATTTAAATATTTCATTTAAACTATGAAATTCAAAAATGAATGTTTGTTATATTGGCACCCATTATTGTAAACACAATATTGGGTACAATTTAATATTTTTGGTTTAATTAAAAATAGTGCAATGCCTGTTTTCTTTGTAAATCTATTTGCTGGTTGATAACACAATTGTCCATTTAAAACAGCAATATCAAAGCAGAACAAAATACTGACGGCAGAATTTTGGCTGTAATCAGAGCTGAACAAAGCACTTGCAATAAACCCTAATTTGAGAGTTTTCTTTCAAATAGAGGAGAATGTGACAATGACCGTAATATTATATGTCTTATTATTTTTCATTGCAGTGTCATAAAAGAAGAAGAAAAAAGCCCTAATGGGATCTTTTATAAAACACCACAGTCCTTAGCACATCTACCAATCATTACTACCATTAATAAATGTACAGATGAAAGATGATTTGATTTAAATTCGCGCAACCCTAACCTGAATACTTCACTGGCATCAATGTTAACTGTGGCCTTGTGACTACAATGAAAATAGTTTTAAAGCATTTCATCCAGTGCACTGTGCCTGAAAGGCATTTCCTACTCTATTACCGCTTGAGAGAAATTTATTGTATAACAAAAGCAGAACAAGTACAAACAAAGATATTTCCAAATGTGTAAAATTAAAAACTAGCCAAACTCTTCAGCTGCTTTTCACAAACACAATAAGGAAAAAGAAAAAAAACCTTCCTTCCTCTACAATAAAGTAAATTCAATATGTAGAAAATGATTCTTTGGCCCAGACCTTCATAGGGTTGTTCAACTGTTGAGATTCAAACACAGTAGCTTAAAAAACGTCGATGCCATGATTGTGCTACACCTGTCTTTCGTCCCGTTCAGCCATACAGTCTCAGAGGTTTGGGTAAGGACGGATGACTAACTTTTTGCATGCTTTCTTTCTTTGCCTTCACATCAATCATCTTACTGGAATTTATGTTCACCGCGAACTATGTGAGAGGAAAACTCGTAGCGGTCTTTGCTGCGGTGACCACAAATGTTGCATTCCAGTGGATCCCTGTATCCATGGCAACCCATGTGAATGGTGTACATGACATGGTCCAGGAAGAGCACCTGACAGTGCTCACACTGGAAGGCTCGTAGTTCCTGGCCTTCTCGTCCAAACACCCGAACCGCTTCCTGGCTCATGGGTCTCTCAGGGGCATGTCGCATTACCACAGTCCCCATTCCTGCCCCACCTCTGGGCAACGCTTCCACCATCCGCTCTCCTGAAGAGACCCCAGCTGGACTGGCTCGAGACCTGAGGCCAGAAGTGGGGTTGCTCCCATGGTACCCCTGCCTCTCTTGAGGACTGCTGCGAGCTGAGTCTGCAGAATCAAGTCCACTGTTGTTGGAAGATTCCTCTTGTGCTTTATGTGGCTGTTTGCCATGCCTGTTTAAAGTAGTGGGGCCATTTGTGTTAGCAAGGATGGGATGGTCTTGGGTGTGAGGTTGCAGTGTGTTTCCTGTACGCTCCGTCCGTTGACTCAAGGGTAGGACATGGTGAAAAAGGGGGTTGACCATAGGCATGACCTCAGCCATGGAGAGAGGGGGAACTGGGTGGGGGAGCATCGGCCGGAGGTTGTCTGATCCCAGGTATGTGATGGCATTGCTGATGGCCTGCTCCATCATGTGGGCGGGCAACAGTTCACCTTGCTTTTCATATTTAACACCCATCTCATAGCCTATGTTAGGGAAGTTGTAGCGTAACATCTTTTCACCTGCATGAAATAGAATAACACTATGACTGGGGAATCAATGATTTAACAACATGATACCAATTTCAAAATGTGTCACAGAAATACAATTAAACACACACACACACACACACACACACACTGGCCGACGTAAAGGGTGAGACTCTTGACTTTAGCTCTAAGCAATACGGAAAGAAAAGGCACAAAACTGACTTGAGAAAATTCATGTTAGCCAGTCAAACTCACATTTCTTGAACATTCGGGCCTTGGTTGTCATGTTTTGTATATAATGTTCTGTCTGTACGTGTCAAATAGGGTGGAAAGCCCCATCCATCTACTGCTGCACTCTTTAACCCCTCTTTAACAGGGATGCGGTTTTCTCTAGATAAGAGCAATGGCAAAGTTACAGGTGTACTTAACCACAGAGTGAAAAACATGTCCTCGCTTCTTAGTCAGCCACTTGATCGAGCTCACACTACCGGTATTTATTTTTCTAATAATGCAGCAAATGAAATAAAAATTCTGATTTTTTTCACACAGACCTATTGTGTGATGTTCTATAATATTGTGTGAGGCATTGCATAGAATGCTATAATCAGTCAAAAGCACGATGGCAGTTTAATTAAGCCGTTGCATTTAGGGCTACTCATAGCAATGTTAAGTCTATCTGAATGTTTTCTTGACACGTAATAACTTCCTTTGTTTGGAAACCTCTGTCATAATAGTCCACAAGTGCAGACTGCAACAGAAAGAAATCACATTTAATCATGTTAAATAATTGTGTCCATGATCAACATGGATTCTGAATAATAAAAAAAAAAAGAGCAAGTCATTGACCATGTATGAAATACCCACCAACAAATTTCTGTGGCGTGGTGCTCTTCCTTTTGCCATTGTTGTGTAGCCTTTCAATAACAGGAGGTCGATCAAATGAAGCCATGGTGCTCGCCTCTGCCATCACCCTTGGTTCTGTAGGAAGCTCACCTTGAAGGTTTGGGAAGGAAAGGTACAAGAGCTTTTTTTTGGTAAACGAGACATATCACTTTTCTTATCGATATAGAGGTAAAGTCAGAATTAGCAATTACCTGACCTGCAATTGTCTATCCATATGTTGTAAACATTGCTTATGCCAGAGGGAATGTTATATTAGTTACTTGGTTATCTCTGAAGAGTTGTTGCTTGAATATATAATAGACATCTATTTGCCTAATGTGAGACTTTTAAACTATCATCGCTCATTTTAAGGTAGGCCTATCCTTTTATACTGGAACTATCCAGTTAAGTAAAAAATTCTCAAGTTAACTTCACAATCTAAGCAAATACTGTCTTTATTTTCTAAGATACATTTCCTGCTGCATTTCATCATACTGCATTAGAGTTCCGAGTACACGCCATTTTGAGTAAAGCTATTTACCTGAATAGAGGGCAGCGTTCGCAGTCGGTTCCAGACCGATACCCTGCAGGTAGTGATGGCATCGCTCTTTATGCTCCTCCAGAGAAGTGCGCTGCTTGTAACTCCGTCCACAGTAGTTACACTTGTGCGGTTTGCCAACTAAAAGCGAAGACATTCAAGGGAGAAAATATTAACTTCACTCACTGCTGTACAGAAAGAGTGGGCAGCATTCAACGAGATAATGAAACCCGGTGCAGTGTCGCAGGCGGTGCGTAGTAGTAAATACTGCAGTCAGTAGTACAAATACGCCAGCCACTGAGATCATGGATGTTCCACTACCAGTGTGAGAATTTGCCACAACTCACGCCAGAACGAAAGACCAGCTGTGGGCAAACTGCTCTACGTTTGAGTGAAGAGCAGAGTTGACAAAGCATCCCATGGTGGTGGTAGGAAACTAAGTCCACTGTTAAACTGCTATGGAGGTGGACGTGTGATTCATTGTGTCATTTCTTTTTCATTCAATTCCTTCCTGCCTAGACAAGATGGAAAGATGAAGACGTTTCTTTTTCATCGATCTCATCAGACTTCCATCCACCAGACACACAAAGAAAGACCGCTAAGGATTTACAGCCTAACATTCATTAGGAGCCATTTATTAGCAATGTATGATTTCATGGGGTTGACCAGTGATTTTAGAAATGTAGTCATGACCCAAAAGATTTGCTATGTAATGAACTTTGTGCAATCAGTCGTTTCCATCATTCGTCCTACGCAAGCAAAGATTACTGTGGAAATAAGAGTCCCATGACCAAGAAATTCTCAAAACCAGTGCAGTGACTCATAAAGGCAGTGAATGAACAGGAGGGTTACACAAGCATAGCAATGTGACCCAGACACCATCTTTGACAATAGTGATAGTAATTTACTAGAAGTGTGGACAAGCCAGTGCTCTTGTCACCGTGAGAACAGAGAAACCACACACGTTTCCAGCCGAGGCATGGATGTTGTCACACGTACTTCTTCTCCTTCACAAAGCAATGTTACGTTTCTTCTATTTTATGGAACTCATAACAATGTTCTGCTTTACATTAAGATTTGTGTAAAAGAAGGAAAACAAACTCATTATGGGCTGGAAAAGGCCGAAAACATCCTTGTTGAATCATGTGGATTGATACTGTGTTTTATTTTGTATCTTATTCAGTACTTTTTTGTGTGGTTGAAGGACATTATATTGACAAAACTCTGCACTAGAGATATTTATCAATTACTCATTTTGAGTATGAAGATACAAAAAAACTCATAAAATGTTTCAGCAGTATTTTAGTACAAGGTTTACCTCAAGAGTCAGTCATAACTATCCTTTTTAACATCAAGATAAAGCATCACCATGGTATGATTTTCTTTGCTGATTCCCAGATAGAAAGTAAAATTATGGTGTAGAAAGTACTCTTTCAGTTACTGCTCACTCATCTTTGGTGGCATCGGTGTATGCTTGCACATAACATGGATGTCATTGCTCTTTTATATTTTTTACACCTACCCACAAATGACCATGTGCAGGTGTCAGGTGGATCTCAATAATCCACCTTCCTTCACCTTTCTTTTTAGTCCAATTAATGAGCCATGTTGAACACTTGGATTCAATCTGCTGATTGGGTTTGGCTAATTGGAAATTGCTCAAATTAAAACACTGATTAAAACTTGATTTGCAAGTATGATATCCTTTACATCTCAAACAACACATAAACTGCATGACTTTTCACTGCTGAAGTGATTAGTTGCAACAGTGGCGAATTCCAACATCTCACCTACATTTAGGGATGAAGAAATTCAACACCAATAATCTTCACTATTTCTAACTTTTACAGGTTCACCAGAGCTGGCCTCTCATTCTATGCTATTTTAATCTCTTCTGGCAAAACCTGTTCTTGGCAGGTCAAAAGCCAGAGCGGCCTGGTTTGATCAGTGACTCCCTGTATATTGAAGAAAACCATGACAGCACAACTTGACAACATTAAATCATCAAATTCCCAGGGGGGGGGGGGGGGGGGACATGGGTATAACGTCTTGATTGTGACTCTTCTTGATTGTGACTCGACAACCACAAAGAAAATGAACGCAGGAAAATGGTGGAATAGAGATGAGAGGGAAAAAAAAGAAGAAAAAAGTCAGACATGCTTGAAAGAGACATCTGAGTAATAACTGAAACAAAGATTCAAGACATACAGACACTAATAATTGTGCACAAACATGAGGACACGCTCGGAAATAGACACATTACCAACGAGAGCTGTGTGTGAGTCACACCTATGGGGGCAGAAATGACACTGTCTGTGTCAAGAAAAAGAGGGGCGTGCACAGCTTCTGTCATAAGAAAGTGGGTTACAGTTGAGAGACACAACCAGTGCTCAATAGCAAAGCAAGCAACCAAGGAGACACATGTCCTTGACAAAGCACTCAGTGTGTTGTATACACTCATCCCCCCCTTCAGTAAAAACATTGAAGTTTTATTTTTTTTTCCAGATGTCTGAAACACTAGTAAAGAAAGACATTAAGTCTTTTCTTGGGGACAGATGTGAAGGGTTAAAAAGGTAAAAGTAGCAGAAGCCTTACCAGCATGAGTTCGCAAATGACCAGTGAGGGCATCACGCCGCCGGCATGCGTAGCTGCAGAAGGGGCATTTGAAGGGTTTTTCACCTGTATGCAGCTTAACGTGTCGCAGCAGATTTCCTTTCTGGGTGAATGAGATGCCACACTGGTTGCACTGGAATGGTCTCTCACCTGATTGAGACAGGAACAAGAAGTCAATAACACACTTGTTTTTGGTGAAGTTTTTAGAAAGCACCACAAACCCTGCAGACCTTTTTTTATTATGCAATTTCTGTCCAGTAAATGACTCCCTTTATGCAGGAAGTACTAAATTCGATCATCAGCCTTATTGTTAATGAAAAATAGATTTTCCTCACGTGATGTACAACTCATTGAACTATGACTAATAATGTTAATGTAAATAAAGCAACAAAACAATGGCTCAAATGTAAAAAAATAATTCTGTAGAATATTTTTTGTTTCAGCTCAGACACAAGAGTTCTTATATGCAGGTCTGCGAAAGTTAACTGGAGAGTAAAACGTAAGTGAACTGCACAGTAGTGAACTGAATTTAATTAAGACAATACAATAATTAAATTAAAAATAGATTAACTGACCGAAGCAGAGCCTCCAAAATACGTTACTTTTCTCTGTGTTTTCTTTAAGAGCTGTGTACACAAATCTATACAAATCTCATGAAATCAATCAATATCAATCAATCAACCAATCAATTATTATCATGTTGAGCGGTTGCTGTCATGCTTGTGTCTCAGGCTCAAACTGGGGATGTGCATGTGTTCCTAGCGATCGCTGCTGTTTACTGAACAGCATACTGTACCAACTGATTTTAAGGCGACTCTGGACCTATGTACATAGTTCTAATTGAAAATCTTCTGATATGCAGCCAGTTGGAAAAAAAGAAAAGAAGAAATCTGATCCTAATGCTGTGACAAAGAGTTGGAACAGGTTATGGGGGATTCCAAGGATATTATTTTTCCTCCTTATAATAATTTCAACTCTGAGCAATTGTCTTGAACAAAACACACACGAACAGAAAACCTTCTTTGGACTGTTAATTAACAAAATTATTGTGACAATTACACAAGAAGCTTTTTGAAAGCATCACACTGTGCTTTTACACCTTGTGGTTGTCGAGTTCCTGCATCGGCTGTTGTACTTGGTCCAGATAATCCATCCTGTGCGTTATTTGGACTGCCACTTGTGGATTCCTCTAATGCTGCATTTTCTCCTCCTGTTTGGCCTATTTCTTCTGGTGCAGGACTTTCTTCTGTTGCAGGGCTTCTGGTGTCAGCCTCTTCCATTGTCTCTTCCTCTTGCTTAATTGCCATATCTGTAAAACAAAAAAACAAACACAAGGCTGAGCTTGGTATCTTTATAGAATTGTTATTTTGTAGTATTTGAGGCTGGTACAATATATTATTGTAATATAAGTGCCATTTGTGAATATGAGTTAAATGGACCCTTTTTTTAGTAAACAAGGTGGGCGAGAGAGAGAGAGAGAGAGAGAGAGAGAGAGAGACGCTGGTCTGGTTCTTTGCTCTCCCTGGGGAGAAAGGGAGTGTCAGAGTCCCTGCGGCTCACACCTGACAACCAGGTGGGAGCTGGGTGACAAGGGCAAGCAATTGTATAATTGTGTGCAGCTGGCTGTGGTGGCACACAATTCAGTTATCTGTTTCAAGTTATCAGAACCTTGCAATTAGTAATAACTGCAGACAAAAGTCTAATCATCTGCCAGACTGCAGCAGGCATGCTTTACAACAGAGTGGGTTACGCATGATTTCATTCAGCCTAATTCTTATTCCAATAATCAGAAAGTCTGATTCAGAAAGAAACCACCCCCCCAAAAAACAACAAAAAACAAACAAACATACTTTTAAGTTAATATGCAACATTTACACTAAAGTTAGTGATTTGTTTGTATTTGTATGTATTTATTTTCTTAACGGTGTAATCCTTTAATAACTGTTACATGCCACCCATGTTGCCTGATCCTTCCCTCATTTTGTGTTTCCTTCCCAACAGGTGTGGCTGATCAGCACTCACAGTGCCTATAAATAGGCTGGCCTGCAGTAGTGAAGGAAACAGTTTTGGTCAACGTATTGAACCAAAAAGCAATAGTGCCATAATCGTTCAACTCAAATAATCTGACTCCATGGAAACCCAGCTCTAGAATATTGAATCACAGATATCTTTACCTCTGCCGAGGAGGTTATGTTTTCGCCTGCGTTGGTTTATTTGTTTGATTGTTAGCAAGGTAACTAAAAAACGTCTGGGTGGCTCTTGATACAACTTTCAGGATAAGTTGGGAATGATACCAGGTGAGATAGAGATCCCCATCGTACATGTGTTAAATTCCATAAACATCGGTCAATAATCAAACGAGATATTGAGGGACAAATTTTCAATTTCCATTGACTGCAATGTTAAAAAAATAAATAATCAAAGTGACCCAGAATCCAGGATCTCTTCTGGATCATCACCAAAATGTAATCTGTTCCTGGTAACATTCCAAACATTTGCGGAAAATATGATCTGCAGTTAGGGTCTCTGCTGATGCAGACACTTCCAGTCGGTCATATGTGGCGCTTGATTATTATTATTATTATTAATCTATGGAGGAAAAATGAAACATTGCACATTATTTGTACAATGCCAGACTTTTTTCCTCGACAACGGAATTCTTTGAAATGAAACCAAAACCCTTATTCCAATACCCACATTGCAATTGTCTTCGACGGCTGTATCCTGGCAACACAGAGCAGACCTGAACGTCCTTGCTATTCAGCTCCTTACATCTTTACATCTGTCTCTCCACTGAGGCAGAGTGGAATACACAGTGGTCAAATGAGGATACACCTTTTAGATGGATGAAAGCAGCGACAAGTAGAAATCAGCCTCTTCCTCTGTTTCAGAATTCGTTTTGGTTTTCCACATCTCTTCGGGAATCATGCAGTCGAATCTGCAATGATTTCAATTTGCCACAATTCCCAATAGGAATCAGTCAGTAACTGGATTTAGAATTTAGAGGTTGGCTGAGAGCAATCCAAGCAAGGTTTTCTGTCACTCTTGATGCACAGACAGTCACCTCACCCCCAAATGGTGTATTTATGTTCTTATTTTATTACCAGTGCATACAAAAATGCAACGGCTGTTCTTTGAGGGTTTATCACTGCTATGTCATGTGCATAGTTCAGTCTGACAGTATTCGTTTTGTTAAGCAGATGACATGATGCAGATTTTCTTTTGCAAAAAACCCCCCCACCTCAAAGCGTATCATACTATGCATATACATCGCTGAAGCAAATCTGAGAAGAAAAGCTGCAAGGTAGCAGCAATAATACGTCAAGAGCAATAAAGCATTTTCTTAATATATATACAAACGTTCTTATGTTTTGCATTTTGTCATATTCATTGTTGAAGAAAATCCCAAGTTTGTTAGAATTTTTTTTCTTATGTGTGTCTTTGGAATTGTATTTTTCATAGTTATTAATTTTCTCATTTGCACACATAATCAAACAACAATGACCATGCAAAGCAACATTTATTCATTTTCTAATACGCTCTGTCTGTTACTGGGTTGCGGATCATGCTGGAGCCTATCCCAGCAGTCAATGGGTGAGAGGCGGGGTCCACTCTGGACAAGTCACCAGTTCATCACAGTGCCACACAATCATTCACACATACTCACACCTATGGACAATTTAGTGTGACCAGTTCACCTAATTAACATGCTTTTGGTCGTGGGAGGCAGCCGGCGAACCCGGAGAGAACCCACGGAGAAACGGGGAAAACATGCAAACTCCTCACAGAAATGCTGCAAGTCAGATTTGAACCCATGACCTTCTTGCTGTGAGGGAACAGCAATACCACTGTGCCACCTACACAGCAACATGCAAACCCTAAATTAACAATTTTCTCAAGTTATCCATCCGTCCACATTAATGTGCCTAAAAAACATCTGCACAAATCACATTAATTTAATCATTTTAATTACTGCACAACATTGAGAATGCAAAAAAAAACATTCTGATGTTGTGAGGAATTGGTTTTGAACCACTTGTACCAAAGTATTGACTTTAAGGGTTGATTTGAGACAGCATCTACGTACAAATGTAGCCAAAGTGCACAAATTATGGAGGAGCAAACAGAATGAACTGGTTAGAAAATGTAAAGAAAATGGTCAAGCAAAGAAGTCTAATGAAGGACAGATTGAACACTTTATGTTAAAGCTTCTTTACACTTGTGTTGCATTAACAAATTAATGAAATATTGTATTTTTACTTTTACTTGCCTTTAAAATTAACATTTGTGTAAAGAGTCAGTCTACTTTAACTAGAACATAGTCGTCTTATAACGTTTTGCAACTTTGAAGTTATGACATCCTCCATTTAGCTGATATTAAATACCTTCCATTCCACATACATACATCATCCATTACTTCCTGGAGTCCTTTATTATCATAAGAATCTTGAGTTTCAGTGAGACGAAGCAAGATATAATTCAGCATGAATTAGATTTAGTGAGATGCAAAGGTATAGAATATATGGGTCACATCAGATTTATGTAATCAATAACTGATTGAACACTCACCAGTGGGAGACTTAGGACCCTGAGGGACTGTCTGTCGATTAAGCGTTGGCATATTAGTCAACATTGCAAACCTTTTCTCTCCTTCACTGGGAGAGCATTGTCCGTTACCTGGGAGACAAAAGCATGACAATAGTCACTGTGTTGTAAATGTATTTTGTTATATAGCAAATACATATATACATACTGTAATACTCCACATGAAAGATAGACATGCACATAAAAAACATATCTGGTCTATTTACTTTCATACAGACAGTGAAAATCAGTTGGACAGTGAGAATATATATTAAGCAAACCTTTCACACAAGATGCATTGGCCTTGTGAAAGGTCTTTCATTTGAGACTGAAAATTATTAATTGAATCCCTCTCAGATCTTCTTCCAAGGCAACCAGAGTGGTCATTATGGAAGTAATGACACAAATACTGAGGCAACAATCTAAACTGTGCACCTATGGAACCTGAATGTCCAGCAAATGTAGATCAGATTGCATCCTCTCAGCAGTCTGTACAGGACTAGTGCTATGGATAGCCCTGTGTCCACTCGCAGGGAGAGCAAACCAATCCCTTATCCCCTTACACCCCAACCTCGTCAAGGTCACTGGAACAACACAGTGGCAACAGGCAAACACCCCTCAAATTCCAGCATACTTCTAGGTTGTCTTCAAGCATAACGACAATTCTTAACTGAGACAAAACTAGAGAGTAATTATGACCAGACTGCCTCAAGCTTTTAAATTTGACGTCGTAATAGCTTCAGGAATAAAAGCACAGGAAGTTGATATGTATGAAACCATGTGGAGGAAGGCTGTGTCACAATTTGTCAGTCCTGAATATGTGTGCAAGCAACCCTCACACATGAAAAAGAACTTGGTGTCAGATCTTGTCTTGATGTGACAGCTCCTCTTAATTTGACCATATCTTCTGTGTATTGTTCCATTGTAGTGCCGGTTAAACTGAGTGGGGCATACTAGGAGACACTGCCCATGAAACAATGCCTGGGCTTGGGCTCCGGTTGCAGACGTTGGGGTTGGAGGAAATCTCAGGTGACTGGTGCTCGCTATCCCTTGGCAATGCTGTCCTGGAGACAGGAGTGGCCCAGATTTGTCATGAAGGATTTTCCATTACTGTAGCTGCTACCTTGGAGCATGTTTGTGGCACCTTTTAAATACCACTTAAATAAATCAAACAACTACTACGCCCCCAATTCATGTTTTAATGCAGTGAGTGAAGGGGTCTAGAGCAATTGCTTCATTAGCTATTTATTCAAAATATATTAATATGGGTGAAATATGAATAATGCTGTTAGTGTGCATTTCTAATAAAAAATATATATATTTTGGAGTGGCAGTAGCTCAATCCATAAGGACTTGGCTTGGGGTGGGGTGGTCGGTTCAAGCCCAGCATGGACCAAGAAGTGTTAAGTGGTTGGAGAGGTATCAGTTTGCCCCCTGAGTGTTGCCAAGGTGCCCTTGAGCAAGGCATCAAACCCCAGAAGCTGCTATGTGGCTTGCCCTTCACTCGACCATCTCTCTATTAATTTGTGTGTATCATTGTGTATAATTCTATGTCAAGTAAAAAAATAATTTCCCCACGTGAAAAGGAAACTTTCTTCTTCATCAGTGTTGTCAAATAGACATATGACTTCTAATATCTAGTCATAATTATGGATTCTAACAAAGGACAATTAAACGGCTCGTCGTAAAACTTCAAAGCATAAGTGATGATAATAACATCAAAGTTAAACGAAAGAACGCTCAAGCTCCAAATGTCTTGCCATAATTGCAACAACATTTAAGGTGCATAAAATGGCTGAGAAAAAAACAGCAGTGATTTCTATCTGTGTGAGGAACTGAACAAGGTTCTTTTCCGGAGTTACGAGGCCCTCCTTTCAGGCTTGATGGAAAGCATTGTATGGGAGCTGGTTTTTCCTGTCAAACTCCAAACCTTCCTTGAGACACAGACTCCTATCACAACGACACAGACACACACACCTACACCCACACACAAACAAAAAACATTTTCAGAAAGACAAATGAGATAATGTAATATGTTTTAAACTTTTACTGCAGTAGTACTAGTGAAAAATCTTATCTGAGAGTTATTAGTATACAGTTTACGCCAGAGATACTCGCAAAATCACCTGACATTAGGTGAAAAGTAGCTTTGCATTTGTGGCGAGATATAATTTCTATGTACACTAGAATGACCCAGAGAAACATGGGCCATTCAACCTCAGCAGATAACAACGTTCAGAAATTTAGATTATTGATTAAGCCATCTTAGATGAGTATGCATGTTGTATGACGCAAAGTAAGACTTAGTTCACATAGTTTTGTCTATTTTTTTTTTTAAATGAGATGCAGTGGTCCTTTCAGATAATAATGAATGCCTCCTTTATCCGGGCTTAAGGGTCTTGCTGAAGAACTGAATTAGGTACAGATGGAGTTTAAAATCCTGGGAATATCCAGTTCGAAATTTTAAAATGAGAATTGGTGAGTTGTGATACCAGGAAATAATGGGAATACTATAGGGCAGGTTTGCATTTTTTTTTAGACGTACAAAATTAAAATATCTCTAATAACAATCATAAAAAAATCTGTTCAGTTTTACGTTAAGTAAACAAGTTCAGCCATCTAACAAGAATTAATGGAAATTAAACTATTCACTTCAGTTGAGCTACATACAAGAAAATATTAGTTGTGTATATATTCAAGTTTTAGGTGAATGTCTGTAGACATTTGGCTTAGACATCTGATTGTGATTTTATCAAATTTCTAATGAGAATGTTCCTGGAAGGTTCTGTGCCATATGATAGAAATGTGTACTGCTATATACAGTACATAGATTTCATTAATTGTATTATATTATGAGCCTTGTACAATGCGCTTTCGTAAAACTTTCCACAATGATGGTTATATCAATAATGTAAATTTGAATTATCTCATGTAAATTATCCCCTAGGCCGGGCCATTCACGAGAAAAAACTGCACACACAATGTGCAATCTATGAAAATTCCTGCTTAGACTTTCGCAAAATCAGCATCATTAAAAGAAAATGACTCATCTTTGTGAAATTCTTTTCACGTACAAACAAGATAAGTTTATAATTATACTGAGAGAGTGCTTTATAATTTGTCAGCCATCGGTAGGCCATAATGAGTGAGGATGTAAAACAATTATTTTGTTTAAAACAGAGTGTGTTTGTGTGTCAGACAGTGGAAGTAATTTCTATATGTGAGAAATGGAAAGAGACATATATAATAATGTGTCTTGTTGTTCAGGTGAGAGATAAATGACTTCACATGATTGATTGCAATGGCGTATGTAACTGAGAAAAATAAACAATATGTCATAAATAAGTCTATGCCTGCGAGTATGAAAGAACAGCCGCAATGATAACAGGGACTGTGGTTAACGGTAACAATAAATTGAGATGTTAGTGTTTACATAACATGTAAGGTCGGTTGACTAAACAGGAAGGGAGCTTTAATTCTTGCTTGCTGATTTTTTGAACAACTTTTACAAAAATAAAAGCCATTGCCATGGTATTGTTAATCCTCGGGCTGCGTGCAGCATTTAGAGAAATCATGTTTAGTGAGTGCAATAGCAAAGTTGTCCTGTTCTCTTTTTATATATATATATATATATATATATATATATATTGCCTTCCCTTCCTCTGTATGTGTGGGTCATGTACAAGTTTGATCACCGGACTTCTGTGTTTATATGTACAAATAGCCGATTTAACAAGTGTGGACGGTTGCTATAAGTCAGGGTGTGTGTATGTGTGACGTAGTGTGGCTGTCTATGGCAGCTAGGCAACAGAATGTCTGGTTTTAAATCTTCCAGCTCATTCTATTAATGTCATCCTGATCCAACTCCTATTTTGGTCTTTTTAACTTTCATGAAATGGATTCAGATTTGAGTCGCACCAAATTTCATTCTAAATGGAAGAGCCTGTGATGAAATGATTCCAAATCTTAGGGATCTTCTGCATTTCAAGCTCCCTACAGGAATTCAAAAAGACTTCTGACAGGAATAGCATTATCAAACCAAGTTTTGAATAAACAATTTTATTACATATTACAGAGGCAGAGCTAGTGGTTATAAGTCCACAGCACAATACAAACTGGAGTCCAGTGGGTGATATGATATTTTATTGATTCATTTATTATAATATTGTTTTACCTTCCGTTTTTCATTTAAATTTTTCTACATGCTGACAGGAGCGCGTTAGATAAGGTTGGCATGCATGTGATGATGAGCAAATGGATGGAGGAGCATGCAAGAAGGCCTGGTGGGGTGGTTGTTAATGTGCATCGCTATGATGATGATCAAAGACAACAAAAATGTCTAAAGACAAATGTGACTTGCCGAAAGAGTGAGCAAACAGCAAAACGCAATGGAGGAATGAAAATGAATGCATCCTGCAAAGACGTGTATTTTCCATATGTTCATGCCAATGGAGCAAATTTGTTCCAAAACTCTACAGTCATTTCAGAAGCAACCCACTGATGGACAAGGAAAAGTAGAACCTCCATTTCTTCTGCTGACACCCCAACCCCACTTGCAAAGTTGTTCCTATCGAGCACACGGCCCCATTGTAGACTTCAAATTTCCATTTATGTCAGAAACAACTTTCTACCTGTAATTTATATTTTTTTTAGGTATGCATCGGCATCAAAACAAAGTTGTGTAGGGAAGATACTGAAGAAACATGCCCAAAGGAAACCAGCAAAGGGCAATGGAGCACCACAAAGTGCATATCCACTATCTGCCGCTTTCAACAGGATGTTGATAATTCGTTTTTCTCTACCTTTAAGGTCTCAACAGGAAAAGGGTTGCACTTGGGGGAAATCCCTCGCAAAGCTTTTAGATTGTTGATAACACAAATAGACTATTTTGTGTCAATGTTTTGTCAAAAACATGACATAAGAAGACGTGGAAATCAAGATGAGTTAATAATGTTCAGGTCACAATGGCATATTGGCATAATCATCAATGTCCAACTATTAGTAAAACAGAACAAACACACACACACTGCAACATAAGGGATAACAGTCCTTGTTTGTAAAGAATGGGTCAGTGGGTGTCATTGTGGATTAAATGCAGTTTTAAAGAGATATTCTGACTTACTGGCACAACAGCCATCGGGAGCCTCCATTTCAACTGCTTTGGGAGTGCTGCAGGGAATAAAAAAGTCTTACTAGGACTGTCAACTTACTGAAACACACACAAAGGACTTTTCAAAATGGGTGCAGCCTGATCGCTGTCTTTATAAATAGCAATAAAGCGCCATACTTCATTCAGGATTAACCACGAAGAAACACTATGGGAAAAATGTGACTAGATTAAAATTAAAATATAGTCCATTCAGCAGACGTAGGTAGATTACATTAAATAATCTGGTCGATTCATTCAGTTTGTATAAACGTGCGTTTTTTTAGTTTTTTATAAAAAACCCTGCACAGCCATGATTTCATATGCTGATGCACTCTACAAAATCTGGCTTTGTTTAAAAAGATTAAATTGTAGCTGACAAGATTTCTAAATTTTTTGGGCTACTTGAATGTGTGTAACTGTAACCTGATTCTTATAGAGGCAGAAATGATGACTGGTTAAAGTCAATAATCTGCATCCATTAGTGGCATAACTCTACTGCTTTTTATATGTTACATTTGAGGTAAAGTTTAATATTTTGTACAAACCTGTATTACACTCTCCCACCCAGTTTATCATTTAATCAATACGTTATCATCTGTTCATTATCTCAACATAACATGATACATTCCAGTGTTGAGAAACTCAATTTAGAACACATAGTTTTGAAACTTTACATGTATGTCTTGATAATATATAGATTCTACGGGCTTCTTCGATGAGGGTATAAATAAGTTATAATTTCTTCCTATGGTGCAAACCAGGTCCGTTCCCCATCCTTCCACCGACTATCATCATTATGTACTACATTTGTTTAAGTCACATACAGTTAGTGTTGTATTAGAGTTTATTCAAATGTATTTATATACTGAGGTCATGTGACAGTTTTCATTAAACCTGCCCACGACTGAGTGGAAGCGCTTGAGACATAAACCTATCATTAAAAGATGAAAGACTAAACAAAGCAAAAGTTGTCAAAGACGCTTCATGTCCATTATCTATCTTGTTTCTTAACAACGTTTGATGTAATTGTAATTTACTCCTAATGGAGTTCTCAATGTAACCATCGTTATTATAATAACTATAGTTACATGGAGGAAACTTTGTTGGAGAGTTTATCTTACATGTCCTATAGATTAAAAAGAAAGCAACACAAGACACGACTATATTAAACAGATTGCTGGTTTATACTTTACCTTAATCGTCTCCCACTTGTGCAAAATTAGTCTGCAATTTCAGTCAAGGACAGGGGTAAATCGTCTCCACCTCCCTTTTTAAAGAAAGAAAAATGTCAAAGAATATATATTTCGACCAGTGATCTCTCACAATTACGTGAATGATAAACCCTGTTTAAGTATATTTAATCCAGAGTTGATTGAAATAAATAATAACCTATTCCGAGGGAGAGCAGAAGAGCATCGCAGAGTTAGGAGGAGCGTATCTACAGTGTTCGGGCAACTGTTGCTGCGTCAAAGTCTTCTTCGAGCGTCCCGTCAAGCTCTCAGCGTAAAAAAAAGCGGGGTGTCCCAACGAGCTCTGCGCACACTGGATTCAAACTACCGACGCTTCAGGAGCGCTCACCCTAATCTGTCGAAGCCGGTGCACTTTTACTGCAGGATCGCCGAGGGGGGGGGGACTCAACAAAGTTGTAAGAGGAAAGAAAGAGGGATGGATCAAACTGGATCCACCGGTTCCTAAGGAATTAGCCATAGCGGCAGGGAGCAGCCAAGCTATGTTCAACAACCACGAGAGAGGAAATCCGTGCGTGCAGGCAATGCTGAACATCTACTAATGAAGACGCGCCTCGACGGCAGAGCCCCTCATGCGTATTAACGGTCACTGCGTGGAGCAGCAGTGATGTGACGTTATTGTCAAATTAAACGGTGGGTAAATCAGCGTGATCGATCGCCTTCTCTCTCCAAATAACATGACAACCAATAGTGATGCATACAATCATGAATGATAGCGTAATTAAAACAAACAAAGACACATTACGCGCTGACGCTACTTCATATGTCTCCCCAGCAGGGCAGCGAGGACAGGGCGCATACCTGGCAGGCAACAGTGCATCTCTGGAATAACCATCAGCTGCAGAAACCGTGAAGCCAGCATTGTTGCATTGTGGCAATGAATGCTCTGTGTTTCTCGGGTTAAGATCTATATATATATTTTTTTTTTTTGCAGGCTGCGTTACCTCGATGCTGACTGACAGCTGCAAATCAACAGGTTATCCGATCCCCCGCAGTCTGGAGCAGAGCCCGCCTCTTTCCATTCAACAGACAGGCGCTCCTTGTCTGCCTTTGCCGCAGACATGCGCCTTTCAGTGGTTCCGAAGCGCCTGTAGTCTAAAGAGTAAACGCAGTGTGGATAACAGAACGGCGCGTTAGGTGAGTTTACAGGAAACCGACTCATGCTCTTGTATTACTCTCGCCATGTTTTTTTTTTCTTTGTCTGGATTTTTTTTTTTTACCTTGAACACGTTGGACTTTTTGTAATCCGACGAATTTGCACATAGATGTCGGCTCGGTTTGGAAACGGCATCATGATAATAGCCCGACATGCGCCATGCGGTGCGGACCAGAAGGCAGGTTGGGTCCGCAGCAGCAGCAACAGTTGTTCCATCCACCACTGACTTCCTCCTCCATCTCCTCTAGAGCAGAGCGGCAGATCACACGCCCGAGCTGCTATTCTGGGAAGTTGATCTGACACACAGAAACCGATCAGAGAGTGTCGACCCAGTCTGCCTCTCTGCTCGACTATCGATTAGGTCTACAAGGGGCCTATTATTCCCGAGGCTGCAGCCAAGTATATCCCAGTGGAGACGAAGCATAATTGGCATGCGCTTTTACCGTGTTTATATTACAGCGCGCCTGAGACCATAAAGATCCTGTGTAGGGTTTTTGATTTTTGGAACACATCCTGTAGCTATTTCCCTCAGTTACCAGAATAATGAACTGATCTCTCTCTCGCTCTCTCTTTCTCTCTCTCTCTCTCTCTTTCTATCTATCTCTCTCACACACGCAGATAGAGAGTGACAGTCTACCATCGAGACTTGACTGGGAACATGTATTTATTTTTTTAATGAATGTATTATAACCCAGATATGGAATGAGGAATAAATGGAAAAAAATAATAATTTGTCAGATATCTCTAGTGGGCAATGTATGTTATGGCAGCACTGCTTGGAAATTAACTTAATTGTGTGTGTGTGTGTGGCATTTCATGCTGCCCATTTTGAAATATTTTCAATAAAATAATAGTTGTGACTGTGAAGGGGAATTTGCAATTGTGTCATGTTAAATGTTAACTCATCAACCAACAATTGGTAGAGGTAATCAGTGAGAAAGTGAGAATGAAGGCCGTAGCTGCTCCGGCTGAGACTTCTGTCTGTCTCTGCCCACCAGAACTACTGACGAATGAAGGGCGATGATGTCATGAAGTGAATGAAAAAAATAAATTTCCAGAGTTGCATGTCAAGCAGTGAAGAGCTTCTTTACTGCTGCAGATTCTATCTTATTTCCTGCAGCTCCCTCTTCAGATAGAGGAATGGGCCGAGATATCATCCGTTGACTTGTAAAAGCAGAGTACACTGCGGCATTTTGAAAATCTATAATCTAGATTTAAATTTCATCATGAATTTGCATCTCATATTGCCATGATATTTTGATTTTAATTGCCCCATTTAATCTTAAACAAATTACCCAGTTGAGCTTCCCATGTGTGGTTTAATGGCTCCCCCTTTTGGCTGTGTGCTGACAAAGCATTTTAAACCTCCACTGAATGAAGGGATAACAATTCATCATACTTTTCTTGATCAAATAGGGAGTGAAAATCAATTTTTAACCTTTATAAGGTTTTTTTTTATAAGCATTTTATTTTTATACAAAATGGTGTCTATGTCTATGTTCTGTTTAGATGTCACAGATTGGATATGTACATTTTGCTGGGAATAACAACCTATCTTATTGTGATGTCTTAGTTAGTTTAAAGAAATGGAGAGAAAATGTCCTTTGTGGTTTGGCCGGAATCAAGACAAGACCACGTCTGAAGCTGTGCACTTGGTTGATTTCCAACAATTGCTATTCATTTTCACATGCAATCACTCAAAATCCGAAATCTAACGATGAGATGCTATTGGCTCACTCAGAGATTTGTAACTTCATGTCTCTTTTACTATTTTGTTACAATTTATTTATAACTGCAAATTATCCTACAGGTGATATTTATTTGTATTTACATTTTCATCATCCTAATTATTTTTCACTTTTAGTTAAATTCAGTATTGAAAAAAAAATGCTCAATACAAGTTGGAGCTCTGTTTAGTGTAATTTGACTGATGCCAACAAAAGCATGCAAAAATGTGTTGTTTGTTTAAACAATATTTAATTTTAGTAATTAGTAATTTTTAGTAGTAGTAGTTATTTTATTTCAGTCAGTATCTTAACTCAAAAAAGAAATAAAATGAAATGAAACAACAGAATGTACGGTAGTACATGCATTAATATGAAATTTATTGAAGCTGTGGTGTTTTTACCAAAAAAAATAACTCACAAAGAGTTATGTAACATCTCTATTAAAAATGAAAGAAAACACAATAAGTGTGTGCTGTCCTGATTGAGGCTGACGGGGGGCGCTAGTGATCTATCGAATATTATAGACTAAAGAGCAGTGAAATGTGCAGAACTCCTGACAACTGTAGCAATGCCTCAGAGTATGAAACCAATATATTCTAAAACTAATGTTAGCATATTAACCCTGCTAAATTAATTACAAGTAGAACACTTAAAGAAAGTTAAGGGTCTTTATTTGGGTGTCAGAGGTGAATGTTTTACAGAAGATGTGGAAAGAAAGGAAGTCTGAAGCTGGCTTTAAGGAATATTACAATTACTTTAATTCAAAACCTCACTTGGAAAGCACCTAGTGCACGATCATGTGTTTTGAAGCCCACGTCTTAAAACAGTTTTAGTGTATGTGGGGGTGAAAGATGTGATGAGTGGGCAGTGTTTGTGCATGCATGTGTGGTAGTTAGAAGGTGGGCAGTTGTTAAACTGACCACAAACAATATTTTCTGCTGGTAAGTTACCATGAAATCAGTCATATTATTGCTGTTAGGGCAAATCGGGACACAAAATGACTGATAGGAATTTCTAAACAGATAAAGACTTTCCAGTTGTTTTTTATTTTTTTTATTTTATGATTCTTCTGACCACTCAGTATTAACTGTTGATCATTGGTGTCACGTGGCAAAGGAGAGCGTTAAATTACGTGTAAATTAAAGCATGTAGGGCACCTCGGCTCTGAGGGTGAACTGGACCCTCTCCAGCAGTCCATATTTTGTCAGTTCACCTTGAACCGGTGGACGATCCACTTTCCAACCCAAGGACCAACCAAATGAGCCACTGCCGCCCCACTATGCAACATTCAAGATTGAATATAACATTTATTTAAAAAAAATTGCAACTCTTTGTCAACAGTTGAGCTTGACGCTAATAATAGGAGAAAGTAATGCCAAGGTTCAGACAGCTTCTTGCCAAATCAATTGTGATTTCGCTTTTCAATTTGCACCTGGTTAAAAAGAAAACAAGAAAATCAAGTGGTCCTTCATTTAGATTTATTTGGTGCTTTTGAGTCATTTTTCATTAAATGCAATTCATTTTAAAGCTGGGTAAGTTCAATAGACTTTAATGTATTTCTGTTTGTTATTCTCTGTGTGAAATTAATAAATATATTAAACACTAAAAAAAATAATAAAAAAAAAAAAAAAAATACTTTAATGTATTATTGCCTTGCATGTACACTTTGAGGTGTCGAATTGCAGAACAGCATGCCATGGAAAACAGAGACCCCAAGGACCTGCCAACATCACTCTGATGGTTATCATCCATAATGTTTGATAGTTGTGCATGTGTGCAAAACTGTGCACAGCCCTGTTTTACACCAGAGAACCATCCTGAACACACACAAATCTGCGCACATCTGTCAGTCATTCTTGACCTTGTGGGGAAAAATGCTTTACAGATAGAGTAGAGGATTTTGAAGGCCTGACATGTCGCCTGACTCTGTAGTACATCAGACTCCAATCACTCATGGCCTCGTAGTGCTGCCCCAGTAATTATCTGTGATTGTTATGTCGTTTTTGATCCTCACAGTTTACCCTGGATTTAAAATCAGCACTTCAGCTCACCATGAGGGCTCAGATCCAGCATGTGGCTCAGAGGGCAAATAAACTGAATTACCAGGCGGCTGCAGCTGGGGTACAGTTCATCATGACCGAGGTGAAAAAGAAGCTCTCCAATCTTTGAAATCATGATAATGTGTTCTCACCCGCACTCCTGCTCCTCACTACTTTCAAAGTAGTCTTTTTTGTTCATTGGCAGGGCCTTAGAGTCGACTGATGACAGAACATCCCACCATCTTTTTTTTTATTTTTCCGGGAAGCAGTAGCAGTGTTCATTACTTTGTCCCAGACTGATCTCTCAAATGACACTATGGCCATTTCATTTCGTTGATGACTGCTTTTCCACCTCAGAGACCATGGACTTTAATGGCCCTCCAGCAGTTTGCACTATATATCCTTCTACTGTGTTAGACGTTTGCAGTAGTTTAAGACTCCGTATTCCCCTTTGTTACATTTATAAGAGCTCAGCTTGCGGCCAATCAACCAACGCAACTGGCAAACATTACATAGTCAAGGTCTGCGCTTATATTTATAAAGCAATGCACGCATTTAAAGATCATATTTGAATTGAACAAAATACAGCATCTTCTTGAAAATAAAGCTATTTTTGTTCTATCAGGGGATTGACAATTATGTTTAATTCAAGTCTTGTCTGATTTATTATTTCCATTCAACTGAGAGAGAAATAACTCGTGTACAATTCATATGCTTTGGATGAGCAATGTCATTACACTAATATTGTCACACTGATTGGTCACAGCTCATGTGTGAAAACACAATCTCGGAGCAATCCATTGGTTCGTGTTGGCGATAAATGACATAAATTAATTATTTAAATTAGAAAATGGCAAAGAGGAGATGCATTAATATTACATGTAATTGCTAGCACGCATACTGTTATGCAGATGTGTATTTATTTTTACAAATGCAATATACCAAAATTCCCCATACATATTTAGAGTCAGGCCAGTATGTTTATAAACTTTGTTGATGGAAATGACGCATTAGCTGTTGACCTCCACCGTAATGCTAATTATGACTTCCATCATGTGTGAGCCATGATTAACAACATGGCACCCCAGCACGCTTTGCTAATTTAACCAATGAACAGGTAATTTTGAGACATTTTTTGCATATAGGTATGTAGCCTTGCTGGGAAGGCTTTAATGGTTCTTTTAATTAGATGTGATGATTTGAAATTGTGCCTTTCTAGTTTAATGTGATACCAAGATCAAATAAAATAATTAAGAATGGACATGTAATTAATTGATCAAATATTTACTCAGAAACAAGCCTTTCATTTTCAATTTCCCACAAATATTCATCCTACTTAATGAGACTCTAACACTTTGTCTCGCCCTCATGCTTCTCATTTAGACATGGAAAATCACCTTTCGCATCTGTGGTTGATGTGCAAAGCCTTCCCACCACAAAGCCACCCGAACACTCACTTAACATGAAACAGCACTTTGGTTAAGTTCATGTACTATGTGGTGAGGTTTTGGAGAAGATCGATGACATGTATTTGCTCTGACAGGATGTGTAGCCCAAGTGAATGTTGTGTTTGTGACCCAATGCTTAACCTCAACCTCTCTTTCCCATAGAATGGGGAAGCAAGACATGCTGCTGTTACGTTGTGAATTTGAACACCTCTTACTGATGCTGATGGGTTTCCATCAGCATCACCCTGTGTGAGACGTAAAGGGACTGGGTTGATTGGACCAATGATCAGGTCATCATATTTCTCAGAGAGCATCTATTGTTCACTGAAATATGTTCCTGAAAATATTTTAGACAACTTAAAAACAGAATCTTGTTTCATATTTTAATCAGCACTATTTGATTTTACAGTTTGTTTTCTGACCTTCGACAGACCTGCAGACCAGTCACTGCTGGATTTACAACCAATCAGATCATGGACACACACACATGGACAGATGGCCCTCCCTATATCATTGCATCAAACGCACCTTATGTCAGATAAACAAGGGCAGAGGGATGTTTGCACTTTCACTCTCGATTGTCTGGAAAAAATACAAGTTAGGTGCACGTATTTCAGACATGAGCTGCTTTTCCATCGAAGTACACCAAGTCTGAAGTATGATCTTCTGTAATGCTCCTAATATGATATTAGCGGCACAATGTCTGTCATTGCAGCACACACCCTAAGTTGCACAGATCAGACACACATAATCAGGGTTACAGCGCCTTTGTCGGTACTTTAGCAATGTGGTGTAGAATAGTTTGAGTCCTGCAAACACAGTAGAGCAAAACATTCATGGACAAGAAGTGTGGTCAATCATCCATAACTTTATTACTGCACCACATCTTCATCTAATTAAGAAATACGTTTTCCTCCCATCTCCAAAAACATGTAATTTAGGTCAATTGAATACTCCAAATTGTCCATGGTGTGTGATTGTGTGTGTGTGAGTGATTGTCTGTCTGTGTGGCCCCGCGATGCGCTGGCGATGCATTTGGGGTGGACCCCACCTTTCGCCCTTGGCAAGCTGGAATGGGCTCCAGCAACTCCTGTGACCCATAAAGCAGAAAAGCAGAAGAAAATGGATAAATGCATGGATGGAATAGTATAATAATGAAGGAAAACAATTTTATTTTCCATTCTGTGTTTGAAATAAAAAATATTTTTAGGGCAATTAGAGGCAGCACCAATCATTTGTCAAACCAGTGGGGAACTACTTGAAATATCAATAATCTTTTTGGGCCTTTTCTGAGGTATAATGCAGGCGATAATGATGCTCTGCTCTACTGTATTCTGTCACTACCTTGTCTTGTGTAGGGCACCAGAAGTAGGAAGGTGTTTCAATAAACCATACTTACAGTACATTCAGTAACCACAGGCTGGGAACTTTGTTGAGTGGGGGTGTTTAGAAACATTGGACCTCCATTTCCCATACAGTAAGTATCTATTTCCCCCTGTGATTACAAGTGAAACCTTCTCACATTCTCTTGACTTGCTGTATGCCCACAGAGGCTTTGTGGTGAAACAACCTCATGTTAAAAATGTTTTGAAAACAGCACCTGGCAAAAACTACATTTTGTGGGCTTTTTTTTTAGGCAGGGTGTGTGTATTTTTGAGTGTTGCTTTTTCCAGTACTCTAAACCCATCTTTTTAAAGAAATCAAACCATGTGACATTTCACTGAGCCTTCTTAGAAGTCTTTCTGAAAAGCTAAAACTGATGAGGATATATTTCTTTCTGTTTTGCACCTTTAAGTTAGATATTTTACGTCCTGGGCTGCACCTGCCTGCTGAGATGCGATTTGCTCATGGATAATCTCATTAATGGCTTTAAAAATCCAGGTGCTCAGATAATCTTTTCATTAAATTCCTCTAATCCAAATCCAGGTGAGATGATTCCTGGACTACAGCATGCTAATCTGATCCATATCACCACTTTGTTTTGTTTTTGTCAGAAAATAACAAGAAACCCAAAATAGTTAGAGGTGTAATCGTGACATGCACAGGATCAGTAGTGTGGAGTAAAATTTAGATCAATAATGAAACCCCTATTATAGTTGAGAAGAACTGATTATTGCAATGCACTATTTCACATATCCCGACCTCTTTTATTTTCCTACCCCTGAAGTGTTAAAATACAATATTTTTCCTGACCTCATTCTGGATCCGATCCAGGTCCCCACCCCACATGACTGTGTCCAGATTCCATATTGGTCAATAATCAACCGATATATTGAGGAAGACATTTTGAAGCTCCATTGTCTACAATGTTAATCAAACATTTCAAAGTGATCCATGATCCAGGATCTCTTCTGGATCCTCACCAAAATCAAATCTGTTCCTGGTAACATTCCCAGCATTTCCTGAAAGTTTCGTCAAGATCCGTCTGTAACTTTCTGAATTATCTTGCTAACAGACAGTCAGACAAACAAACGGCGGTGATTACACAACCCCCGCCTCGGCTATGGTAAAAAGACATCTTATATGAGTATATATTCACCAAATTGCATCAATTATATCTAGCCATTTATTACAGGCTTTTCATTTTTTATGCTTTATGTCAGACCCTTGGAACATAAGTAAGACATATGGCGTGGCTGTCACTGCTACAGTGAGATGAGAAATGTGGCATGCTGGTCTCACATTAGCACACACCCTCTGCCTCCTTTATCCTGCTCACACAGATCACTGCACTGTGTCTGGTGTACCTTTCCCTCCGCAGCACTGTCAGCTCTGGTAATTGACTCTTGCAGTCGCCGCTGAGCTGTCCACTACATGGCCTCAACACCCAATTACAGATTGGGGTTGGGTGAGGGAACTGATTTCTATTTAAATGGCTGCACCTGCATACAAACTTATTTATTTTGTTAATGACACAGCATTGACAACGGCCGCAGGATTTGACATATTTAATTATGCATTGCTTGACTTGTCAGTTTAATCAATTAGCGGACTCACCAATACACAAGCTGTCCGTGAAACTAACAATAACGCTCCTGCCCTGCTCCATTTATCAGATGTGTAAGGCCACATATTTGTCTGACGCTCTGCAGTCAACACCACAGAGGCTGAAGTTCCATTATTGGCTATCCGGCAACAGTGAGGTGGCATTGGTCAACAGCAGCCTGTCACACAAAATATCTAACACTGCTATCTCTGTCAGAGGGAATCTCTGAGGAGCAGCCTTAACATTTTGTATTAAAAGTCTAACCAAATACATTTTTCAGCCTAAATTCTCAGATTGTGCAATTTATATTTTCTCTTTCAGTTTTGGGCATTATCAATTTTATTACGGTTGAACTCAACAAAAGTAATTGCTGATGTCAAAGCGATTGGCACCATAATTACAAAAACAGGCTGAGGAATAAGAGGATTCAGATGTGTCAGACAGGTTGTTAGCAGACCAGCAGTAAAAGCTGACAGGCCTGAGGAAGCTCATTTTAGGTAATAATTGTACCATCTAGCTTGATGTTTTCTGTGTAATGTGAGCAATTATGTCGAGAAATTATAAATAAAAGCATGAAAATGAGTTTTAGCGGTTATGAAACAAGAATTTCAATCAAGAGGACAGGTCTGTAACTGGATTCATGTGTTTTATGCGAGGTGGAGACTGCAGGATATGTGGCTGCTGTAGTGATGGCATTTACAAATGTATCTGTATGCTCTGCTGACATAGGAAAAGGCTATATAGCTATACCACCCACAACAAGCAGGTTTATTCATGGGTGTCTTTTGAGTTCTATAGCACAACATTGACAAAACATTAAAACACATCAAACAAAGCCATTCCCACATTTCCTGCCAGCAATGAAAATGAATCAAAGAAGTAATTTTCTCTACATCAGTAGTTTCTTTTTTCAATAAAACAAAATAGAATTTTCCCGGATATGCAAAATGTTCAACTTGCGATTCAAATGCAGTATATTTTTGTGGTGGCGGTGTTGTTGTTGCCGTGTGAAATGCAGCACTGATCATTGAAACTCTAGCTGCAGTATAGCTGCTCTTCACAGCCTCTCATATCCCACCCACCCACCAGACCATATCATGTTGGAACAGGAAACAAAAATAATGCAAAATACACCAAATCATTTTAACCAGCCTTTTTTTTTAATGCAACTTAAGTGAGCCACTGATTGAAGTGGACGTCATTACTTCTCTGTGGACCATTTGCACTTTCTCCGCCAATTTCAGTATACAAGAAGTGGGAGGGGGAGAGAGAGGGAGAGAGACAGGGATTTTAGGTAGCTGTGTGACCTAATGACTGATCTAAAACACGAGCAAACCATTTAGCCTAGCTGACCTTAGAGGCGGTGTGTCCACCTGTCAATCATAGGGAGCTGAGGGGAAACTCTTATGGCTGTTCGACAATTGAGAGGAACAGATTACTATTTGAAGAGGGTGAAGATGGAGGGAACATTGGGAAGATGCTATTGATGGCAGATCACTGCCGAGTGAAAGGTTCAACAGGGAAAACCGATAATGGCACAGACCCCTGGCTCAAAAAAGATCCAAGATGTGCAATTATAACAGTGTGTGGCAAAGGAAATCATTGTTCTCTCCTATAATACCATTGTAATTGTGCACTATGGAATTTCTTGAAGACTCATGTTATTGTTACCACCTCAGCACTGAATGGAGGCAAATTTTCCGTCACCTTCCAATATTTCTCGTCTGACCATAGTGTTATGAAGGCTTTATGTTGAAAGCTTCATAAATACTTCATGTAAATCATATTTTAATTTGTCCTTTCAGAATGTAATCCAAAAGCAAAAGCCTTTAAAAGGAGTCTTTGCAAGTATTTCGATTAAAATGTGGTTTTCGAAATGTTCAAAATAATGATTTGTCAAAAGAAAAAAACGTTCATAAAAACAACAACAACATTTAAGGGTCTCACTCTCAACAAACTTGTGTTTGCACAGTGGGTTCACATTTTTATGCAGGATTGGCAGGGTTAATGTGACTGTGACTCCAGAACAGTGGATCAAGGATTAATGACAGAATTAATTGGCATAATTCTGGGTTGAGGACTTTTTGGTGGAGATGATATTAGATAAATATCACATTCCTTTGATAGTCAGTAGCTCCCAAGATATGTGTAATTTATTCTTCTTTTCCATTTTTGTTTTGCCTGTTGGCAATGTTGCCTTAGGGGCCCCATATAGCATCATTTAACCAGGGAAGGCGCAAGACCACTAAGGGGAAAAATGAGGCTCTAAAAGAAGCAGCAAATTCTGAATCTGTTGAGGAGGTGAAGGCCCCATTATAATAAAACAGAAAGACTGATTCAGTCAAGAAGCCATGACTTAAACCAGACCCAAAGCATGCTTCCTTCAACTCGGTGAAGGATATTTCTATTCAGTCACCCCTAATCCCTTCTTTTCTCAGTGCAGCCTGCCTGCGAGATCCACAGCCCAATACATCCCATTCCTTGAACACAACTCCATGGATCATTTCGGAGATGACTGTTGTTCTGTGTCTGGTGCTACCTGCGTGATTTCATGGATAAACTCACCAAAACAGCAGTGCAAGGTCACTTTCATCATAATGACACACACAGATACACACTCCAGCGGAAACAGTGAAATCGTTAGAACACTGTTAATATACCAAAGTACCTTACTACAAGGCATATAATATTTGATGGGGTTTTTTCATGAACTTCTCTATGAGCTGTGATGTTTGTGTGTGTGTATATATATATATATATATATATATCTTGTTTTTTTCTCTATTTCAAGATTACGGAAATTGTAAGGATGACAGTGTTTTAAATGTGTCAGTAGGGGGCAAAGTTGAGCCAGCATCTCAAAGTCAATGACCTCACGCCAGCTGTGAGAAATACCCACGTGTGAAGGGTTTGTAGACAACATCATAGAGAAAGTAATTCCTTACTGGGAGCGCTGACTGGTTTCAGTAATGTGAGGTTGCCTTCTGTAGACTAAACGGCCACATCCTGGGTTAGACTGCTTGTGCAATTCTCTCTGAAAAGACAATACGACTTTAGCATCTTACTGTACTGAGGTCCAGTAAGCTGTAAAGTAAAGCTTTATTTTGTCATATAACTTGTGCCACTACAAACACAATGAAATTTGATTTACACCCTAGTACAAGGGACCCTCAAACCAATCACACACATGCATATATGTATAGGGGCCCCATAGCATGCGGCGAGGGCATAGGGTGAAGGCGCTGCCATGATTGCCGCACCTGGAGCAGTTGAGGGCGGTGCCTTGCTCAAGGGCACCTCTGCAGTGCTCTGTAGGTAGACTGGCCCCTCTCCAGCCACCAGCGGACACTCCATATTTAATCTGGGCCGGGACTTGAACCGGTGACCCTCCGGTTCCCAACCCACTGAGCCACTGCCCCCCCAAGCTGTCAGTTGCAATCCATTACATCTTGTTAATGAAGAAGGACAGAATGAAACTGGTTTACTTTACATATGTATGTGTGTCTGTGTCGGACCTCAGTCATCCAGATCGGGGTAAATCACAAAAAGCAAAAACAAAGAATCAGCTGGACTTGTTCAAGTTTGTTTGAAGACGTGTCACCTCTCATCCAAGAGGCGTCTTCAGTTCTAAGTGACTGGCAGAGGGTCCAGATACTTAAACTCCTGTTGGAACAGAAAACAGAAAATGGACTAAAACCACTAAGGCAATAAGGTTCCCCAGGAGTCATTAGCATTCATGAGGTGGAGTGTCGTTGGAGACTAAGTGTCGTTGAAGACGCTGTCCCCTCACCCTTGTGTGAGCTCTTATGTTGAGCTGCACCCAGGTGTAGATGGTTTTTGTGGTTTCTCGGGACAAAGGTCATCACTGCATTGTAGGTGGCTGATAGATGGTGTCGTGATCCTCCTCCTCCATTCGAAAATGGTTTCTCAAGTTAGACATATTCGCATTTTCCTCAAGGACCCACACATACACGGTACACTTCATGGTGTATTCCATGATGCTGAGTTGGACTTGGCACTTCACCTTGAACTTAAAGGAAATGGAGTACTAATGTGAGCAGCCTAGGGGCCAAACAAAATTATCAAGCAGAGCACATCGCACAAAAACAATGCGTTACAAAAGCAATGTCTGTGCCCACTGAACAATTTTGAACATGACTGCAAAAAACGTTGCAGAAATATCAGTCTCTTCCTGTTTTTGTCTGTTCTGTTCTAAAATTGTCAAAGGACAGTGCAGAGATTCTCACTCTTCCTCCGGAATTGCTGCACTCAAACCTTAAAATTGTTTATAGGGGTTATGAATCAACTTCAATTAAAGGCAAAAAAAAGCAATTCCTTGAATGCATCTCAGCGGAAACGGAACCATGAATGTATGCGCCAAATTTGATTCCAATCTATCCTGCTTGTTTGATTTTGACACATCTGAGTTGCTGGTAACGTCTGTAAAGATCCATCCATTAGAAGTCATCCTTTTGGGATATTCATGTTTGTGTCAATTGTTATGACAACCTGTACAATCATCCTGAATACATGTCTCTCAAAACATAGCATGCAAAGAGTTCACACCACAGAACTGAAATAAAAATGTTATATTGTGTATCTTCAGAAGCAAAATGTATTGACTATATTTAATGAGTAGATTGTTGGCAGACATAAATAACTGGGTAGATGTGACAATCGTATTTTCACAACTGGAATGTGTACTTTTTCTTTAAACTTATAAATGGACAGTTGCATTCAACACTGGGAAAAGATGCCACAGGAAGTCAGCCCTCTGCAAAATGAGTAAGAATATTTTTGGCTGAATCGCATTCCCTTTTTGCTTATGTTGACCTTTTCAGCATTGAACCTTTTTGGGTGTCATGAATAAATTACTTTGTAAATTCATTTATTAAATTTTCTTAAACGCATAATCTGAAATCTGGGTCACGGGACCTACTGGAGCCTATCCCAGTAGCCTACGGTCGAGAGGTGTGGTACACACTGGACAAACCTCACAGCCCCATGTTGGATTTGAACCTGTGACTTTCTTGCTGTGACAAAACAGTAAATATATAAATACATAACAAGTATGCCATTATGAAGCAAAACTGGTTCATAAAAACATACATGAATCATCTATTGGTTTTTATATATTATATATAGCCTTTGTTTGTTTTGCAGCTGAAAGAGCTATTCTTTTTTTATCATATTATTCATATTCTTAATAGTTTGAGATTTAGATTTTATGACAGACAATATGCATTCATGTAGCATTATGTTCCATGTGGAACAACATATGCTTGGAAGATCTGGGTTTGAGAGGCACTGCTAGCAACTTGGAGTCCATCAGCACTGATATATTTGTATATTTTCCCCGTTAATAGAACCTCATAAGAAATGTCTAATATTAAGTTAATGTGCGGTGCTGTTTTGAGCATCTGGGTGAACTGAAAAATCTTAATGTTGGATAAAGGTTCTCGGAAATTGCTGTTCCTTCTTTCCTTCCCCCTCACTTCACGATTCTACATTTTGGAAACATTAGAAGGCTGACAGTCATTTACCAGGAGATAGCATTCTGATGTTTTGTATGCTCTGATAACAGAAGGCTCTACCATATCTTTTCATTTGCTGCAGCTTTTCTTGGCTGAAAGGTTGAAAGTAGCAGTCATTGAACTCAACACGAATGTGAAAGAAACAATAATCCAACACCAAAGCCAGAGGCTGCCATGGGATTATTCCATGGATCTTGTCAACTGTGTCTCCCCATGCCTTAATCAGTAATGTGTTTTTGAGCAGCACCACACTACTACATTGGATTTACTGCACCAATGCCAAGACCTCTAATATTATTAATATTCCCTTTTGTTAACCAGTTTGTTGGAGTCGCATTCTAATGACAAATCATTTATAGTGGCATCTGGACCACCTGGGAAGCTATAACAAGTAGAAAGCACATTCAAATGGAAAAACACAGTTTGTTCATATATTACTGAATATGAAATAGCCAGCGAAATGGTGTCTTTTATTCTGCTATGCATACAGAATAACTTTTAACCAGTCTAAAAGTCACACAAGAAATGATTCTTCATTATCTCTACACCAAATCCATTTTTTCTTTGCCATTCCATTCAAAAGGAATGATTTATATATCTACACATAGTTGCCATTAAATAATTTACAAGTAGGAAAAAGATTCATTATTAACACACAGCCTCCTATCATGTTACTGTTGCTGTATACCTTCTTACACTCGCAGTCCTGAGTTACAATACCGACTAGAATAGCTGGGATACATGTGAAAAGAGCTGAAACAATTCAACAAATTCAGATTGGTTTTCTTATTTTTGTTATTACTCAATAATACAGCTTTAATTATAGTTGACATTTTTTGTTGCCATGTCATAGGCATCTAGCTCTGTTAACGCTGAATAACTACCATCTTAATATTTAAGGAAGGTATTTGGGTTTTGTATGATTCAGCAACAGCAAAGCTGGCTCAGAAGTAAAAGGCAAAACTGTCTGTGAACTGTGCCGAGAGCAAAATCCATGTATCGTGATTGAAGATGGATCATATATTACAGGAAAGTCAGTGCCTCAGAGGTCTCAGGCATTCCTTTGGGGGAAAGACAGCAAGTATATAGTAATTCATGGAGAACAGAGCTAAACAAAAACCAACTGGGAATACATTTTTTTCCTTCTTCAAACTACACTAAATAAACAAATGAGCATGTTGTCCATTTATCCAATAAATGATCTATTAAGCCAATAATGAGGGAGTCAATTGCTCAAGTCCATATATGCAAGAAACCGAGACAGCGGCTAGGCTTTTACTAGCAGAATGCACATTTCTGATCTGGCATTATTTCTTAGTTATCACCATTCATTTTACATCAACAACTGATCCATAAGTGCACAATTGTATGTAATAAAGAAAGAAAACAAAAGCACAAACAAAAAGATGCCGTCTCTGAAAATGTTTTAGTAGCTTATGTTCCAGGTGCTTTGTTTTGTTCAGTAAAATATTGTGCCTCACCCCTCCACAACGTGTAGATCTGCATGCTTAGAGAAAATATTAGTCTAAAAATTATAGAAAGAAGAACAAAAAAATCCATAATTAGTTTCTATTATTCATGCAAGTTTCAGGTAATTATGTCGAGTATTTTTTGCAAACTCCCACCAAAACTTCAACCAAACAAAAACCATTGGTAGCATTTCTCATTTGAAAAATAGATTTAAAAAATGCTCAATACCGTACTTAGAAACAATCCAAGATTAATAGTCAGCCAGATGCTGTCATTAGTGTTATACTAACACCGTAACTTGGCAGATGTAACCATTTATAAATAGTTTTTCCCAGCTGTCTTCTGAAGCCCTTTAACGCCTTCTCCTTTATCCCTCTCCTCCTCACCAATTGCATGTATTTAATAAATGGGCAGCTACATTTATTATACAGTATATCCCACTGAAAAAGGAGAATTGGTCAGATGTGCACCTCGAAGTTTAATGGTGGTTCGTCTCAATTAACAGTACCATATGTGGATGGAGTTCAGTTGTGGAAAACAACTAAATGACCAAGCTGTAGTGCTTGTTATTTTACCTTTCGATGGAGCCGGACGGACTATGCTATCTGCAGTCATATGCCAAGTTTGGGTGTATCAGCGTACTCTTTTTAAAAGGCTGCACAGTAAAACATGTCACATTAATATTCAGCCACTGCATTTCTCCTAACCAAACCGCGACCTGATCAAATCTCCCTAAACCCAGGACGAAGAAGTGAACATGAGTGTGACATCTTGCATGAGGAAGCCTTGTTCAAGTCTCTCTGGGAGCAGAAATAAAAGCAGAAAGTAAAGTCTTGAATGCTCTTTGGGTTAATCCCATTTGACATCCATCTCTGCCTTGTGTGCTTCCCTTCTGATGTTGCACTCCATGAGATGGGACAAAGTGGATTTGGGTGCAAATGAACAGAGGGAATCTTAACATCCTGTGTCACAGAAAGGGTATTATAAGGATGCAAAGGGTTTGGTCTGATCATGATGATTTTTTTACTGACACTGCCTTCCTTTTCATTCTCCGAAGAGACTGTGGATTAATATTTGGATCTCATACTAGAGCTGGATGAGGAGTTGAGTTTGTCATGGCAGGAGTTTTTAAATATTAGTTTATTTTCTTATTGTATGAACGTTATAATCTTTGCACAAAAGCTGACAATGTGTAGATACGGTGATGCAGAAATAAATTAAATGTTTATACTATTTAAAGCAAAATTTGTATTATGCCTTAGTTTAAGCCACACACTAATATTTAAAAATAGTATAGAAGATAATACATAAGATTAAGTCCCATTTATTTTTCCAAATGCATTGATCCCACTCAAGACATTTCAGTATGAATGGACTACAATCTCTTTAAGTACAGTTCATACCATGCCAGTCACACATATCATGCACCCAATTGAATGTTTCACATGTCAAAGCAGAATTTGTATTGAGTCTTCAACCAGAGCATAAAGTATTTTATAGCAGTAGTTAATGTAATGTTAGGGGGTAGTAATCAGGTGCCATGCAGCGTTGGATTGGAAAAAGGGAATAGAATGCATCACAGTGAACGCGATTGTCCCTTCCTTTGTGTGCCACTTTCCCTCATTTTAAATCAATATAAGAACCTTGCCTTTTACCTGCCCAAACACCACTTAGTGTCTGTATAAATTCCCCCAGGCCTATATGGTTGTAGACCCACTGCTCCTGGTGATGGTCTACCACCCTTCAGCACTCATCTATTTCTACATAAGCTTGTATTGTCCACAGTCATTTATGTAAACACATTTGCATTAAACTGGAATTGGCAGTCGTGACTGGATAGCTGGACACTGCTGTCACACACAAATCCTTGCTGCACCATATTTTACTGCAATAATACTCTGTTTCCTCAGAATAGTTTTCTGACAGAATTAGTCTGACTCCCTAGTGCTATAGGCACACGCCAGAGCAGACTGTCAATGAGACTGAATGAAGCGCTGCTGATCCTGGAGCTGCACGCCGGCGTGCTCACTGTTGTGTTTTTAATGGAGATACCGGATCTACATGAGGCCTGATTTATCTTGCTATTCATTGAATTCATACAGCCAGGCACATTTCTCTGTGTGTCACAGAGGTTTATCAGCCTGGACCCCCTCAGCTGCAGACTAGTGGTGCCGTCAGATCAAAATAAGTGACTTTGTTTAACTGTCAACAAATCTCAAATACCTAATGCTAAAGGTACAATTCTTCAGAATGGTAAACAGTACTTTATTTGGTTTGGTATTGTTATCATTCCTTATAATGAATATGAAGAAATGCAAATGTATGTTGATTCCATCCAGCCATCCATTTTCTTCTAGATGACAATTGTCTCATCAACAGGAATTGACCTGCCTATTGTGGGCAGGACTGATATACTTGGTCATTAATGCCACATTTACTATTATTCATAATTTGTGGAGCCAAATTAACTTAAAAATGGTACCAATGGATTTTATAGTCTTGATATTTAGCAGTTAGTGTGCAGTCAAAATTATATTTGCATGTCCATGATTTCACATTTGCATTTAAAATTTAAAATAAAACAAAAACATTGTCAATTTGGATGGATACACAGTATACTTAAGGAGTGTCATTAACTTACAATGATCAATGCCTTTAGCAGTTTTGAATGCCTTCTGTGTTGAAACATCCACCAAACCTTCGATAAGAGATGACAGTCCATAAAGGAAAACCAGTTATCCATAACTTCCCCTGCACTCCCAGGAGAAATCAAGTGACTGTATATGTTTAATGGGAAATGTAGGTATTATATGCCATTGGGATGCCATCAGATTGATCAGCATTCAATCAAATTACTGTTATTTATTTGGAAAAAAGCTGTTTTAATATTACACATCTGAAAATATACAGACTGTTTGGGAGGGATAGTCACAGATGGAGCACAACGTTTTTACTGTTATCGTCTCCAAATAATGTGTGGTATCATTAGGGACCACTGTTGGATCTCTGGGCAAGTTTTGATGACTAATAAAAAAACTATTATTATTATTTTTAGAGAACAATTCACTGCTGACTAGTATAAGGTGACTGCAGATCATGCACTGAGGCACAAACTAAATACTTTTAGTTTTGTAAGTATTCAAATCAATGTTACATTTATGTTTCTGTAGGCAGATTTTGCAAGTGTCCAAACATTACATTTTTTGGTAATAGTAATGTATGAATAAGAAAATAATAAAAGCAAATATACTGAGAAACCTCTGTTTTTCTGCCTGACAGTGTGTGCGTGACTGAAGCTGGACTGGCTGCGTGTCACAAGACACACGTGATTCTCAACTCCACAATCAAGCTCCAAGCCATATTCAGTATACTCTGTTCAGCTATTTGTCCATTGTCAGATGATGCTTTTGTCTTTGTGCTCATTTACCTATTGAGTAGTGATGCCAGCTCGCCATCCTTTTGGCTGAGTATTTTTGTTATCCTTATAATTAAAGTTCTACAGACTGTTTCTTCTGCCTACATCTCTGTATTCTGGGGTCCAAACTCAGAATCTAACAATATGCCCAATTTAATATATATGGTAACAAGGATTAAATATATTAATATATTAATATAGCAGCTGGTCTGGTCATGTCAGTTGTTTGTGTAATTCCAAATATTTTTGTATACAATATTTATTTACGCATTCATAATCATTCAGAATATAGAGAATACACACTTTCCAGAACTATTATCAAATTATTATCAAAACGTTACTGACTTGGCCTTGAAAATATTTACCTGCTGAAAATTGTTGACTGATATAATGCTTTGCTAACGAAAGCTGAGCATATTCCACCTCTGCTTTTGGCTGACATTGTTTAAGTATTTCTTCTCCTTGCGTTGCTATAGTGATAAATGTGGTGATTCCACTTCTGCTAAAAGTGAAATTAGATTACAGGAGGCTTATGAATCAAAAACTGTGTCATATAACACTGACTAATAGGACTCATCGGGTGGACTGGGATGAATTTGTAATCAGTTCCTGTGTGGCTGCTGTTGAATAAAACTGAAGTTAGACCCATGCTTTCTCAATAGGAAATTGAATTCGCTTTTCTCTTAAATCCCTGTGGGAGTGAAAGAGAGAGGTGGCACAACCTGGTGAAGGACAGATCTACATCATGTCCAGGTTTCAAGGGTAATCCTATTTTCTTTAGTTTTACACTGCCAATGAATGTTTTATCGCTTCAGACCTTTTTTTGTCAGTGTCTTTCCTGTGCCACCATATCTCACCTTTGAAAACAATTTGTGCCAGTCAAGAAAGAGGCAACAAGACAAAAGGTTTTGCATTCTGTACACTGTTTATTCAGATAAACTGTATCTTAATTTTGAAGATAATTAAGAATGGATTAATTATTTTCATTTATTTTATATGGGGAACAATTATTTGACATGAGTGAATTGAATTACAAGTTCAGTCCAGGAACGAATTATACTCAAGGTACACAAATGAATAATGTGCAGACAGAGGAATAAACTGGTGTAACATGTCAACACATCCTGCATAATTTTCTCTCTTCGGTGTCTGAATTCTCTACTTTTAACAATGACATTGACAAATGTTCTGTTATCAAAAGTACAGCATCAGTTACCAAGACCTTAAGAGGTCAGAGCCCACTTCTGGTTGAATATACTCTCTAAGAATAAGCTATTATTCACTCACAGAGGGGAAAAATCGACTATATTACGAGGTCATTTTCTGCGTTTTGATTCATTTATAAACTTCTAGATAAAATTTTACATTTATGAATTATACATTTCTTCTTGGTCATCACATTTTTAATGTTGTATCATTAACTACAGTTATGTCCAAATAAATTTATTGGCATATAATTGGCATGGAAATATGGTTCTAAATCATGTATGACAATGCCCACAATGTATTTGTTTTAATCAATAGGAATCACTCCTCATGTTAAATACTATCCAACACTCAATGGACATACATAGTCTCACAAGGAGTTCAAATTATTTCAGGAGTATTTTTTAGAATAAAGTGTTCTAGTGTGAAGGCACTATTCGTAAGCATTCTCTTCCAATGCACTTTTTGCTTACTTTCAATGTGTTTCAGGCTTGAAGGAGCCGACACAAAATACCCCCCGTCCTCGAAGGCAACTCTACTGACTGATAAAAGGCTTTTCTAGCTGTGAAGTGTGCCACCCTTCGCTTCAAAACCGACCTCCCAGAGGACTCGTTGGTGTTTTGAAGTGAGGCGCAGCTCCTCCGTGGTGTCACATCATATTTTCCATTAGTCGCTGAGCCCAGGTCACCGTTTTCAGTTGGACTTGCTCACTGTTGTGTAAAAGTGTTTAGCATGGACTCCAAATATAAGACTGCAGTGCATGTATAGGAATATTTTATCCAAATGTATCAAAAGTTAAGTTGTTATTAAATTAAGTTGTGCAGCATTTATTGAATGGCTATTTATAGCGTGAACCATCAGAATCTACTTTGCGGATTTCAGCAGTGTCCTTGTACTGAAAAAAAAACCCCACTGTAGTATGAATTTCAAAATATATTCCAGAGAAAAACATTGTAAGGTTTTGTTTTCAGTCACGTGCTAATGTGCAGCTGAGCAACATAGAAACTGACAAATTAAGGAAAATTCAGGATTTGAACAAAACACAACCTTTCTCAGTCTCACCCGTGTAATATCAAGTCATTGGGAGATCTGAATTACAAAACCGGTGTCGATAACATTATCAAAAGTAATGATATCATTTGTTCTTTTTCCTTCATGTATTCTTAAGAAACTGAAGTTAGAGGACTCGAATTTGTCTAAATAGAGAGAGGTGTCAGATATTAGAACCATGATGCTTTCTCAATAGTACATTTAATTTGCTCTTCTCATAAATCCCTATGGGAATGAAAGAGCGAGGAGGCTCAGCATGGTGGAGGACAGATCTTCAGAATGTCCAGGTTTTCAAGGGTAATCATATTTCTTTTCGTTTTACACTGCCCAGGAATGTTTTATCACTCCATAACATTTTTTGAATCATGTGCCACCATGTCTCACCTTTGAAAAATATTTGCCAGCCAAGAAAGAGGTATTGATATTTACACAAAAAGACATTATTACAGTTGTACACATATTCTTAAGAATATATGAATGATAAAGAACAAAGTCAACCAGTCAGCTTTGGTCACTGTGTCACTCTCAGACACGGCTGTTGCTAAGCAATGTTCAATTAGATATAACAGGTCTGTAAGTCTTATACTTAAAGTCATGTCTTATGTAGCTAATATCATTATCTTAATAGGCGATTATTGTTTTGTGTTGTGACATGAGGGAAACTGAGGATTAACAAATCAGGGCAGTGTGACCCTGGTAATGAGATTGGTGAATAGAGATTGTCTGAGGCTGGTCTGCCCTTCTAGATTGTACAAGGTTATGTTACACCTATAAAGAAAGCAAAACAGTTTAAATAATGTAAAATGAAAGATATAAATTAAATACTTAATACGGAGGAACTGTTATTATAATTGTTTTCAGCCTGATTTTTATTACCCTATGCATTTCTTATAATTAATAACGGTAACTGTGAAATATGAAACTATAGTATATAAGTAGTGCTTTGCATGGTTTTACTTTACTGGTCTCTACACATCTACAGCAAAAAGCATACTTAGAATTCAAAACCATAACTGAATTTTATTTGCCATCCCAATTTTGGGATGTCAGAAGCCCCTATTCCATTTCTACGAACTACACTTAATTGGCGTATATGAATAAATGCATTTCATTCTATCCAATACATTAGATAGATATTTGTGCATCAGCAAATCATTGTTCCACAGACATTCAAATATTTCATTATTATTTGAACATTTCTGATTTTCTGGAAAACTAATGAAAAACTTCAGTACTGGCTTACATATGGTCATTTCTCAGACAGATTATCCATCTATCTTCTTGTAATGTAGATTAGACAATTGTGCCTTCATATCTGCTATAGGTATATAAGAAAGACAAACGACCATGCAAGCTCACACTCACACCTAGGGATCATTTTGGTGTGACCAATTCACCTAAGCTGCATGTTTTTGGAGGTGAGAGGAAGCCGGAGAACCCAGAGGGAACCCACGCACACACAAGGAGAACATACAAATTCCACACAGAAAGGAATCAAAGCCAGAATCTTCTTGCTGTGTGGCAACAGTATTACTCAGGGTGCCACAATGCCACCCCAGTTCCAGGTTATCCGTTGTACTAAAAGAAAGATGAAGGTAATGCCAGATAAAATGCAACAGACAATGCACGACGTTAATGCAAGAAAACAATGATATATGTATCAGCACAGCAAGAGGAAAAACATTACTGAAGTGTTACCCAATGCTATCTAATAATACTAATTAGCCTGAGCTAAAGCATTAAATGCAGTGTGGAAGAATGAGGAATGAGTAAAACTGTTTGGATACTTCAATAGAAGGACAGAACAATCCTATTTGCTGGAAATATGGAGTTAAATGTCTTTGGTTGAGTTAAAGAGCTGTTTTCCACCCACTTACTGGTATATATTTATATAGCATAAACCCTCCAGGTATTTTTCCAATCAATATTGGTGCTAATTGCCTGTAATCTGTTAAGAACAGTTAACGAGGATGACTGCATGTATATCTGTCGTTGCTTGCAGGTACACAAACTACAATACCATTCTCATGTTCACCTGCTGCAGCAGCTTCAGATGGAGTCATTCTCCTTGACATCATGTGCAGCTGGAGAATAGCCTGTACAAGCGAATCCACAAAGGAAGAAGTGACTGACACTGCTGACTGCAAGAAAGGGAGATAACAGACTTTGTTAGAGGTTAGGGTTAGATTTAGGGTTGGAGGAGGAGACGGAAGAATTTTCTCCCGACTACTATGATGATGATGAATATATTTATTAGATAGAATGTTAGAGTACAAGTACAGTCAAACAGTAGCATGTATTACAGTACAAGTACAGTCAAACATCCTGTCTAAGAAAAACACAAAAAAGCCCTTGCGGTCTTGTTTCCGTTGAAAGTCCTTAGTACTTTCAATCATCGACATTTAACAATACCAATAAAATAAAAATAAATTACTCCACAGATGTAAAATAACAATAAATTAAAATTTAAAAGACACATAATATGTACAACATAGGTGGACAAAAAAAGGGGTGGGGGATTGATCCGGAGAGAGTCGTGATGACTATCTCCGTTTCTGCACCCCTGAACGGTGAGTATTTATAAGAGTTTAATTAAACAGAACTGGGTGTATAAATTGATTTCATTACTGCTGTAGTTTGGAGCGCTGTTTCAATTTGAATTGTTGGTGCCTTTGTGCAGTTTGCCACTGATTGTTAACCCTTTCTCCTCTGTGCAAAAGGGACCCTTACAAAATACGTTTTATATAAAAACAATCCATTATTATGTCACCAAACCTTATAGCACGAATGCATACACATAGCTGACATATCGAAGGAATCCTAGGTGAAGGCCAGATGGAGGGACCAGTGGAAGGTGGCAGTACCATCCAGGCTGCACCGCTACATTGAGAATCCAACAGATGTTCCTGGTCAACCAGCTGCGGACAGGAGTTGGACGTTTTGGTGCAACAATGCAGAAGTGGGGTCTTGCAGACAGTGCCCACTGTGAATGTGTGGATCCATCACAGACTGTGGACCACGTGGTGACCAGCTGCCCCATATACCGCCCGCCAAATGGTGATCAGGGCTTAATTGACTTGGACAATGACACACTGGACTGGCTTACTGCAAAAGAGCTGAAGGTCTAAGGACATATGACAAAAGAAGAAGATACAAAACCAATTAACCAATGCGTTGTGTTAAATTTTCATTTAATTGTCATATGTTATAGTTAAATGTGTAGAAATAAAGTAGATTTGGAGATGAAAACCCCAACTATACTTTACATTGAGCTTTATCCTTCTTTTTCATGGTTGAAATGCGAGAACGTCACTAAAAACAGCCACCAGGAATTGATTTTCCCACTAGTAGATGGAGTCATAACCCTGTGTGCAGTGAGATGGCATCATTCAGCAATACACCATTATCCCTATTTACTATTCTTTCCCTCGACTCCTCTCGACTTTAATCATTTATTAATTTCCCTTGTGGTCTGCAGGAAGACATCATGGACTGAATTTAAACTGCCAAGATCAGAGGATTGGAGTGTCACTTTTTCATAATAGACAGACTATGGAATGTGCAGCTTTCATCCCATCAGCCAAATCCATCATTAAGAACCCCATTTACAGATTAAAAAAATCTGTAAAAAAATACACATCAACTCCAATTCACTTTTACTTTTGGTTGGTGTACAAAGATACCAAGAACATTTTATAACCTTTTGATTATGATCCATTAGGCGAGGAATGAGCTGCTCGGCGGAGGTCTGCGCTCTCTGAGTGCATTTCTGACAGCAAAACATGCCAGTTAAAAGGTTACATGCACAAGGAAGCAGAATTTTAAAAAGCAGAATAAGAAGAATCACAATATTAATGAAACTAAGATCATGGCAATGACGTATGTGTGCCGGGAGTCAAACCTACTAACAGATCCAGGTGTGAAGTGTGTCAATCTTTGACATATCTGTCACTCCAGTTTATGTTCTGCCTTACAAAAATAAATAATCCTGTTGTTAGTCACCATAGTTAATACCATACAATGTTTTTTATATATATAATTATTTTATTCAAATCAGTATGCATAATGATTGATCTCTGTTGTGTATGGTGCTTTATCTTGTATTAGGTTTACATGCTTATAATGCGACACAATAATGAATGCCCAGCTGGAACATTCAGGCTTTCCAGAGAAGCATACCTGACTTAGATCAAATTGCATAAATCAGACTTTTGTGGCTGCACCTGTGTCCTTGTTTTGTTATATTGATGAACATCCTTGACCAGAAAGAGGCAACAAAGTAGTCTTTCCTCATAATCCCCATATTTCTTTCATGTTTTATTCATTGCTGTCATACCTGTAAAATGGCCTTTGTGCATTTTGCATGAGTTGCCTTCAGGCATTTTTATTTTATTTTTTACATTTATGGATAAAAACCATATCCAGGCTTTCATACATTGAAGTATCCTCTTGGTGATAACAGCAAACAAATCACATCATGCTGATCTTAACTTTTCAAGAGATTTGAAAAGCTTGGCTTATAAGAAAGAAAACATAGAAATACAAACTCAGTGTGAACGTAGCCTTTTGCTACATTCACACTGCAGAGCTTGGTCATTAAGCCCTGCAGTACGTCATTATTGTGCAACTTTGTAGAGACTTTGTTGCGACAGCCCTACAAAATGCCATGGCTAAAAAAACCTGGCTCTCTTTCTCTTTAATCTTCTTAAAAATATTAAGTTGTAAATGTGCAGGCTCCCGTTGGACAACAGTTTTAAAATTGCCACATACGCTCCACCGTTATCATCCATATTTACTCCCGCAAATACTAAGCATCAACGTGCGGCGTCATTGTGTCCTTTTTGACGATGATCCAGATCACCATGTGGATGGTGTGAATCTAAATATGAGGGGAATGAGGTGCTCTGCAGAGGTCCGTGCTCTCTGAGTGCTTTTTAGTATTTTGCCGATCTGTTAAAAGATCTGTTAAAACAGGCAGAGGTGCAGCCACACTGCTTGCTAATTTTGCTATAAAATAAAGAATGTTACAGTGCCTCCAACTTTCACTAATATTTTTTTCCCCAACAATTGAAGAGTTCCAGATTTGACCTACAAGATAAACCTATCAATCACTACCCAAAATTAGGTCAACATTTAATGAATTCATGTTTATATAACAATGATCTATTTGTACTGCTTCCTTGTCTCTGCATCAATTTCCAGGATTCAGCTCTGTGTCTGTTTTTGATTCCCCCTTTTCCATGGAAACAAGAGCACTTCCTCTCTCGTTCAGCAGTGACAGAGAGAGAGCAAGTGAGGGCTGATTTACATCAATATGATTTCTATTGGGAGAAATGGTGTCTGTTCTCAAGCCCTGAATTAATTAACTTTGTATCAGGCCAATGGCTGCTGATGAACCCCTGCATGTCACAAAGTCTATTTAAAGTTGTGCCAAATGAAAGAAACCATGAGAGAGCCAAGCAGTTTTTACTAGGGCGCACACACACACACAGTAGCAAACACATAAACTCACAAGATGTTCTTAAAAAAACTGCATATAGGATTTAACTGCCAAGGCATTAAATAATTCATCTTGAATCAATAAATAAATGTGATTTTTTTTTTTTGCTTTCTTCCCTTTGCGAATGCAAACCACAGCAACAAGAACATTTTTCTGGCTCACTCTACAACTTTTTCACAAAACTATTCTATTGTTTGATAAATCATTTTTAGATTACAGTATTCCATAAATGAACATAAAATAAGAAAACTCCCTGCTATGCCAGTAAGTTTTATTTTGCCATATAGCCGATGACACATCTTAAACTGTATATGTTGTGTCTGTTTTTCTTCACAAAAACAAATTAACAATGCACAATGAATTTGTTATTCATTGTTGTAAGGATGTCAGAAGGATATGGAAATGTACAGATGACACTATTGTTGGATGCTGATGTGACTACCATTCTCATGCAAATAACGATTAAACATTTTTTTTTATCCATCCATACTGTGAGTCCATGTGCATCATTCAATCAATTTCTCTGGTCTTAAATTGGGAAGTAAATGGATCCAAGTCGCAGCTTGCAAAGGCTTGCTTGGCAGATGTGACCAGGAAACGGTGGCATAATGGGTCCAATTGGGTCTTTTCACGGACACAGATGGGGCTTTGTGGAAACTAAAGAAATTATACAACGTAGCGGATAAGGGAGGGGAAAAAAACTGCTTTTCAGAGATGGATTCTTGTTCAATTTCATTTCAAGCCCGAATGAGTTGTCTCCATCAATTCTTTAAAAATCTGATATTATGAGGAACTGAATGGTGTTGTTGCAGTCTATATTATGTTCTTTTCTGTGTATGGCATTAACTTATATTTGCATCACATAATCACACCGTCACTGTGTGTAAAAGTGCACAAGCAAAAGATGATGATCTTATTCAACTGTTTTGGTACATTAATTTCAGACAAAATGTTAATAATACTGCATGTGTTCCTCACTAGTTACCTAGATATTGAAAATATTAAAAGTACATTAAAATATTTATAAATATCTAAATTGACATGAAAATACATAATATTGGCTCATCTGACTCAACCCAAAGTTCCAGTACCCAGCAAGCAGGTTATGAGTCATTAGCAACTAAATGTTTAAATACATGTAATCCAAAATCCATCTTCAAGAGGAATATAATTGGTAAATAGGCTTTTCAGACATGCATTCAAAGACTTACATAATCACATAGACACAGACTAAGAATGTTTGTTTGTTTTTGTCATCACTCATTTTATTCTGTTGACTGGTTCACATTTCCCTATCCCTCAGTAACAATGAAATGTATCACTGGAACTACTGCAGCATTTCTTCTTGAGCCAGACAGGAAAAATGAGATGCAAAAGACTGAGGATTAAAATGTGATTCTTCATGGAGGCAAAAATGTAAGGTTTGCTATTTATTTGATATTGTCCTGTTATAGAAATTGTCATGTTTAACCTAACAGCATTCCATGAAATCTGATTTATACATGAGAATAAACACTACTAACTGAAGATCACCTTTCTGAACGTTTTTGTCTTGACAACTACTATCAGCTGCAGTAAATGTTTAGAAAATATATTCATGGTTCCAAGATAATAAATCATAATGAGCCCATGACCTTTCCTGTAATGCACCCAGCAGGTCATATTTTCACATCTTGGTCATTTTTCCTTCGCAGCGAAGAGAAATTATTTGTTTGTAAGCCTATTATCATTATTACTTTCATCAGTGTTATGATTTAAGTATAAATAAAAAAATATCTATTCTCTTCAGGGCCCAGATCATCAGCTCTTTCTCTTAATTTTTTCTCTGTTATTTTATGTAAAGGTTATTGCCTTTGCTTCATTAAAAGAGTTATCATTTTTCTGGAGGCTTCCTCGTTCTGTGAGTTCATTATGTAGTTCATTATTGCTTGTTTGCCAGTAGTCCAAGATTTGTGTCTGTCTGTCTGTCTGCAAAGAGATTCTCCACTTAAATCAAACTCTTTCCCTTAAAAAGTTACAAAATCTTTATTTCAGTGTCCTTCCCTTTTGTTCTCCTTCTTGGTCCGTAAGACTGAAGACAAACAATTTGATGTATATCAGAATGTGTTTGTTTAATTCAGCTTTAACAGCAAAGTTTAAGTCAATAATAGGTATAATAGCATTCCTCCCGTGAGTTAGAATTACTATATGAAAATATTTGTCGTCTGGCAGGATTCAACGTGAGACAGCATTTAATTCCATGTATTTGTTATGCCACCATTGAATTGAAGCTGAGTGCAGACAGAATTGGGATTTTGAATGGCATTGCAAGTGTTGTATGGAGTGTTTTCCTGAGAGCATCCATATAAACTACTTTAAATTTCACACCAACATTTAAATCATATTTCAGCCTTCTTTCAGAGATGCTTACTCCATAATTTATGAATGTCTGTCCTACTTTGCATTTGACTTAAGAAGAGTAAGAGTCCCCTCTTGTCCTCACTTTAACCTTAAGAGGAAATCTAATAATTATCCTTTCACAGTCCAATCCATTTTCTGATGAATGCAAGAATCTATAAATCCCATGGATTTCCATTTGTGTAGAACTATTTGTGTCTGGTTCTGGTTTACACTGTGTAAATAATGAATTTGGCACTAAAATCAAAAAGAGACTGTCGATGTAGGTGTGTTGCCTTACTGAAGAGAAAATAAAGTGCAGTCCAAGATCTCCAGTTTGTACTTGACATTGAAGTTTGCAATTAAAATAATGCCAATAATTGTTTCATATCTGCCATAATTGTTTTGAGGCTGTTTAAGTCATAACACATTTATAATATATAAGACTTTTCACCTAGGTGTACTTTGCACAGTATAATTTTTTTAAACATACATATGGAAATATTTTTTTTCCTATCAATTCGAAAGAGTTTGACAATTTCAGGAGACAAGAGAGGCACTGCTGAAATAATGTGTGGGTGAATGAGCTGACTGCTTAGAATGAGCATTATAATCTATTGTAGGGAATTTCCATAGTAGATGGGATTCCACAACGTGTTTACATGCCGACAGAACAAGAGGGACGCACCACGTTTAGTTTGTTATTGTAATGACTGATTTCAATTGAACGCATCACAACAGTGACGTCACATACAACACAGATAAACATGGGCTTAGATTGGCTGGGGCAAAGTCCCGCCTTCAGGGGACGGAATGACGTGAGGACGAAGCAGGAAGCATCTTGATTCCAACGAAGCGCGGGCACGAGAGCTGTGTTGGAATCTCAGCGCTGATATCTGAACCAACTTGTACTGATCTGTTAATTATATAAATGTCTTAATTTTAACCCACATTCTCCTCATTGAATACGCACCCACAACGGAGAACAAGAACTGGAAGAGGGTTTGGTAAAACCCTACACTATCCATCTTTTACAGTGAGCTAATCCTCTCTGTCAACAGTGGATATCGACACATTCGTCCCTTTTTACAACGAAATAGGAAAACTAGAAAGCTGGGGGTGGGGGATTATTTGCTCAGTCACTTAGGCGTTGCCTTTAAAGCCAATGAGATCTGCTCAGCATGCAAGTCAGCATCCATTCTTGTAAATGACACAGTGAGACAGCAACAATATGTGACAGACGAAATTGCTGTCTTCCCCTAATGGTCTTTATAAAATCCAGCATCACAGATATGAGGCATATGCTTTTGTTCAGCATTTAGAGCAGACAATATCTATAGAAATACAGACAGTAATTAAGCAGCATGCAGATGATGTTTAAATAGTGAGGTGCTTCAGCGAGAGCCGGATCAATATCGCACCACACAAAGCAAATAAACCGAGCATGGATTGTGTGTTGAGAGCTTTTTCACAGTTTGATTCGTGTGTTAAATGTTAAGCACCCTGGGGCTTTTACACAGTGAAGAGTTGTGAGATAAGTAAATCTTCCAGCCACTGAATAAATTCAGTGACATCGACCTTTGATTTGAAGCACAGTCGAAAATAAAGTTACAGTGAATTGGTTACGTTTGCTGTGCAATATTTATTTCACATTTTTATTCTTTTTGATTTGATGTTTTGCTTCAAAACAGTTTCATCCCTTCCAATAATCAGTATTCTCTAATCATTTGCATGAAGTTGGCCTTAGTAACTAAGCTTCAATGGATAATATATGAGAGAAAAAATATCCTTTGAATAGTCCTTTCTTACTTTTGCGGAAAAGTACATAATATGCTTTTGCATACACATTGTTTTCTTTTTCGCCTCCCTATAACTTTCCACAACTACATAAATGATTTCTTGGTCTGAAGAGGTAAACAATGTATGACCAGTGATTTATAATATTTTAAAAGTGTAAATAAAAGTGTGTATATAATCTAAATACATGTTGTGTGTATGCATTTCTAGTTTTCTAGATTTTAGAAAACATTGCACTGTGCTTTTGTTTGCATTTTCCGACCTTCTTCTTTTTGTTATATAAATCAGTGTTGTTAGACGGAGAACCCTCTGAAACAAACAAGGCAACACTATCAGAACCCTGAAACAGTCAATACTAAGTAATGTATAGTGCTGGCTGGATGCAAGCACTGGCTGCATTGTGATGTGAACAGCAGGTCTTACTTGCACACGACTCATCACTTTGTCCCTTTCTGAGATTCTCAAGAGGCCCGCTCTGCTGCCTCATTTCACAGTTCTCAATTCCATACTGATCTTTACAGCATTTAAGGATTTATTTTATGTCATCAGAGAGAAATACTCACTGAGATGGTAGTTTTGGTCCTTTCCGTGTACCCATGTTTGTTATCCTTTAACATTGCTCACTGAAAAGCAACACGTGTCTGACCGATTGATCAATCAGTGGTACCATGAGTGGTCTGAGATTATCTTTGGGAATTGGTATAGTGTTTTTCCCATGTGCTCACAATTAAGATGGTACCAAATTACCTTTAACAATCTGCTGTTAGAAACTCATGTTGCTGTTCTGTGTGCTAATGGCGGAGGGGTTTCTTTTAAAACAGCAATCGGATGAGTGCTTTCTTGATGTCAAGTAAAATGAATGAAATGGCAATAACCTTTCGATAATACAATACAATTCTTTTTTGGTACAACAGCTATTGTATTTCTTGTCTCTAGTAGGAATATAACAAAAGGTCATGAAAAGTTTTGTGCTTTTGAGCACTTTTTTCACAGAAACTTTTGTTTTTGAGAGGAAGGTGTTCTTTTACATCTCGTTTAGATAACAGAGTTGAAGCCTGAGGCCCAAGAAGGATTTGTGAAAAATATTTGTAAAAGAAACAGCTCATTTTGCCATGGAGCTTCAGAGCCTTGGTACAAGGCTAGAATTAGATTGTAGATGATATTATTTCTCATTATTATTTATTGATTTTATTGCATCAAAAAAAAATTATGGACTTATATGTAAATGAGGTTACAGTTTGTGGAAATATTCATCAATAATTGGTTCATTATATTGTTTATTTCAGTGATTTGCACCATTACAGCCATGCAGAGCCACAGGGTAACCACCATGTGACCAAAGTGGGGGTATCAGCCAAATATCTCAGAACACATCAAATCACTAAAAGCACTCAGAGAGCGCAGACCTCCGCTGACCACATCACCCCCCTCATAATTAGATTTACACATCCACATGGCGATCGGGATCATCACCAAAAGTGTCACAGCTTGAGGCGGGCCTGTGTTTTTTCCACGCCAACTTCTCCTGTCTTCCAGTTCCTTCCCCCGCAATTTGCCGCAATCAGCTCATTCCTGTCAACTGTGTTTCTGCAATCACCTGCAACTCATCCCTCATCATTCCTGGCACTACTTAGGCTCTGCTCCTACCACACCCATCTGCCAGAGTGTTTAGTGGCATGCTCCTTCCTTCCAGCACTCTTTGCCTGCCTGTGTACTGACCGCCTCAACGTTGGTAAGAAAACCAGCAGTTTATATGAGCCAGAGTTTCTGTTACAGCAAAAAAAAAGGTCTGTCATGGTGTTTCCTGGTGGTGTAAACTGCAAGCTAGTGGTTTTTAACACCGATATTTGCAGAGTGAGTTAACATGATTACATTCACCTAACTGTGCCATGGCTGTTTTTGACCTTGGTGCTCTGTCTGGTAAATTTGGGCCCTGGAGGCTGCAGCACAATTTGTAGTGCAGGTTGGACTTTAATTCTAGTATCCTCTTATTCACAGCTCCTCCAGTGACCTTGAGCAAGAAAATGGAATCCCAAATTGCTCTGCTGTGTGTGTGTGTGTGTGTGTGTGTAAGTGTAGATACAAGTCCTTTTGCATGAGTGTGTCTTCCAAGTTTCCAACAAGGCTTAGATTTCTATTACATTAACACGTTGACAGCATAGTACTTCCGGTGAGGTGTTTCATTTTGGGTTTTCCCCCACTGTCTTTAGTCAGTGTATACCTGGACTTTCAACATAAATTGTTCACATTTTAAATAATTTCACCATTTTGCCATGCCTTGCAAATATATCCAACATACCATCCATCCATCCATATATGCAGATGTAGACAAGACCATCTCATCTACAGCTGCTTTATTTGCCTATCCCAGCTGACTACAGGTGAGAGGCAGGGTACACCCAGGATATGTCGCCAGCACATTACGGGGCACATAACCAACATTGAAACCAGAATGATATCCACTAAATACAAACTGATCTATGTATATTTTATTTAGGTGTTTATTTGTTCATTAATTGAGCTTTCTGTTTATGGAAAACGTCTGTTCAGTATGTGACTCAAAAGATCAGCTATTTATTGTAAAGTTCAAAATGTCATGTCTTCCTATTTGGTCTTTATTGTGCTTCTCCCTAAGTTGTTTGATGAATAGTTCTCTAAAGTTGCCAAAAACACCCAGGAGAAAAATCTCTCACTTTCTGTAGCAGGCCATGGCTTTAACTTTTCAAATTTCAACATTGTGAATTATTGATATTTGCTTTCCAGCTATTCCATCACCCTCTCGTATTTGGCCTGAAACAGACTAAATCTACCTTTCAGCTAAATGTGCAAAAGTGTGACTGTCCAGCCTTTTAAACACTTAAAAGTATCTCCATAAATACCTCTGATGGCTTGTGAAATTTAAATAAATTGTAATAACAACTTAAGTCATTATACTTGTATTTATTTATTGCTTCATATAAGTGATATCGTTGCTACTAGTGCAGTCACCATAAAATTATCTTTGATCATTATATATCGTGGTACGAGTGAGTTAAATTTCAGTTGATTCTATATACATTCCCAATAAATAATGATTAAACAACCTACTGGGCTGTTGTATGACACTGACTGAGTGACTGATGTATTCTGCTGTCATTCAAACTGAATCCAAATGAAAGACAAATCAATACTAAAACTGGAGAGAGAAGCAGTTTAAAGTCCCAGAGAGGGACGCAAAAATCCAATTACTTTGGTTAACAAGCTGACCTCCGCACATATAATGCCACAGTGTCCCTTGGCTCATTTTCTTGGCAGAGTGGAAGGACTCAAGAGCCCAGACAAAAGTCTCTAAATATTGCAGTGATGGCACTCACCAGTAATTTTCACTGAATAGCTTGAATGAAGAACTGCCTGATAGAAGAAATAAAGACGGAGGATGTCCAACTCAAATCTGCTGCAAGAGTTAGGAAATATTTAGCATCTCATGGTTTACCATATACAAAAGCTTTTCCTTTGACTTGAATATTGATAAATTGAACATCTCTTTTTCCCATCAAACATGGAGATAAGCAAAAAAATATTAAATATGCTAATTTAGAAATATTGTACCATCTCTGAAATAGTGGTCAGTGGACTTATGGTCATGAATATTATAAACAGTATTTACTCTCCTGCCAGGGATCTCGGGGCATTTTTTTTGACTCCAATATATCAAGTCTTAAATAATCAATTATCAAATTGTTTGTTTTCAGTATATAGCAGTAGACCAATAATAGATGCCATCTCTCCTCCTCTGATGTTGAGCCAACAGTGCAAGCTTCCGAAGACACCGGTTTCAGCATAAAAAGGGTGATTTTTACAACGAGAGAAAAAATAAAAGCGCAAAACATGTCAGCCTACCTGCAGAATTATGTGACAGCTCTGCATCCCTGTAGGGAGGTTGTGCCAAAAGTATACTGTTTTAGATAAACAACATGGATTATTGGCTTCCCAGGGTGATGAGTTGCTGAAAGCACTGCAAACCCCCTCCTTTAAAAGACTACCTGCATTTCAAATATGATGTATGCATGAGCTGAGCCTGCCTACAGCATGGTTAGCTCTCAGAAAGGCCTAGTGGTGAATGAAAATTAGATATATTTGAATCAAGTAGAAAGGAAAGAAAATGTATTTTCCCTCTGCATTGATCTTGAAATGGTTACGAGGATAATCCGTTCACATTCAAGCCATTTAATCCTCACTCTCACACTTGGGGACAATAGCTGGGTTACAATAACAGTAAACAAATACAGATTTTACACAGTTATGCCATTCACAATATACTTTAGATTAGCATTCAGTTTTCTGTACCTGTCTCTTATTATTACAAACACAGAAATAAATATACACATAACTTCAAATCTGGCAAAACACATAAAGTGATTGGCATATGTACTGCAGTGTAGTAGTGACGAATGGAGATGTGCCTGTGTTAAATTTCGTAAAACTGATGTAGACTCGATGCTAAAGATAAACAGGTCATCGATTTCCACATAGATCTGACTGACATACAAGCGTACTGTCAGTGCCAAAATGACTCACACAACCTTTTCTAAATATGACTTTTGCGTGTTTCGTCACTCGCCACATTAGGAGTCCAAATTACACAGACCGTGTAGCACCTTAAAACTGCAGCAAGGAAGCTGCATATTTTAACAGATTGATTCCTTCAAGAGAATAGTTCACTTCATGAAAAGTGCTTTTTAATCCATCACGGCTGACTTGCGTGATGCTGGAAAAGATCATGCAGTTGTGTCTGAAGTTGCAAAATAGTACTTTTCATGGTTAAAAAAGAGACACATTTACTGCTTAAACTGTCCATCCATTATTCACACAGGTGCACTGGATGCAAAACACAGTTTTTGAACAAAGAACCAATCAAATTATGTTTTTTGACAAAAGGAGTCAAATATTTATGATCAATTTTAAATGTGTGCATGTTACATTCACATCCTGTATTTGGAATGACTGTGTTCCCATTGACTTGATCATTTTTAATGTTGTGCAATATTCTGCAGCAATGTTCTTGACTAAAGTTGAATGTGAATATCATGCAGATGAGATAAACAGTTCTGTCCAAAGGTTTACTGTCTTTTTTTTTTTTTTGACTTAACATGACAGTCTGGAGGAGTTGGAATGAGAGGCCAACTGCTAAAGCTGCAGAATTGTAAAGGGATCTGACTGCCTGGACAGTTGAATAACAAATGGCTCCGTTGTGTCCCACATCAGTATGTTCCCTCCTCGGAACAACCACCTGAGGAGAGACTGCACAAACAACAAGCCATGTCCAGCATATGAATGAAAGACAAACCAGTCACACAAACAGGCTCTCGCATCAGGAAATAGCCTCATACTGTAGATATTCTACCGTCATACTATAAGCACCATTGCCTTTTGCATCTGTGTAAAAGAAATATAGTGAGCCTATGCAAGGAGGTCTCAGGAGATGGATGCTCTGCCAGAAATATAAATATTTATTGCAGGATGACACATCAAGAAGATTTAAAGATGAACAACAGAAGCATCAACAAGTAAATTGGAATATGGAGCTCTAAAATCTTCACAGAAAAGGCATATTTAAAACCCGTAGTTCTTGCAATACAAAGTCAAACTTTATATTATTTTGTGTACTTAAATCAGAATATGAATGACATCTTCCTTTGTTCAAACTGTGACCTTTCAGTTGGCATGCAGTGCAATCTAGAATATAAAAATGAGTCTACAGCAGAGTCCATTAGACTGTCTGCATAAAACAGCCTAAGCCCAAACATTACCTTAACCAAGTCAAATTTTAATTAAAGTTAATCCTAATCCAACAAAAATATGTCCCGATAAACATATGCACCATCAGAGTACACCCAGGATTCTCTCAATATTGACAAGTAAGGGAACCACCAAGTTTCATTGTAATCCATCAATGTGTAACTCAGTGACGACTGCTTTTCTTACAAAGTGGGAAAGATCATTATTGGCCAACATAAAAAAAATGTCACTTTATTGATACATAAATTCTGCCCTCTGTTCCTTTTCAAGAAAATGTTATGTGACCCTCTTGTACAAACTATGTGGCTTTTCCAGTGTCATTTCAACAGCCAGCAGAGCTAGGCTGCTTAAAGAAGGTCCTTGGAATCAACATTGAAAAAAAAAAAAAAAGCTCAATTGGGGCTGCAACAATGCCACAGTACACCACCAGTGAAGTCCCAGACACTCCACTGACATAAAACGACATGTCTATCAGTCACCTTCATCTCCTTTTTCAATTGCTAGCATGGTGCGTGTTTCTACTGCTCAATAACAGGTCTATTCTCTATGATAGACAGATGTGCAAAGCACATCCTCAGCACCTGTAGGCAACGGCATGCCAAAAGGTGCCAGGGAGGCGACAGCTGTCAGGCTCAAGCAATGCATCCCTAGTAACCTTCCTGTCACAGAGGAGGACGATGAAGAAGGCTGCGTTGACCTATCACTGCTGCTGCCAGATGTACCAGAAATGAGGACAGTCCCCCTGTGCATTCTCAGACATCCTGCAGTCAGGATATGTAAATACAGTTTAAATTGAACATATTGTACCTCTCATAAAAGGTAATGCCAGCCAACAGTTTAGACAGTTGATATAGACTTTGTTTCAATTACTGGCAATATGCAAAAAAAAAAAACATTAATATTTATGGCTTTTAACTACCGGTAAGCAAATATATTCAGGACACATTACACAATAAATGAGTCTCATTGAACACAGGAGAGTGGGAATAGCAGGAGCAGAAAGGCTCTCCAGCACTCTGTTAAAACAGCAGGTGCAGAAAGAACATGCGCATCAAACCGTTTGAGCGTAGGGCGGTGTGTTCCTTTACATGTTTATCACAGAACACGAGCTAATGAGTCTCCAAAGAGTCGCCGGTTGAATTCATTACCTTTTCTTTTTTTTCCATTCTCTTTGAAGCATTGTAAAATGCTCTCACATACACAAATATCACGAAGAAAAATTAATAGGATGTAATTTTTTCGCATTAAAAATGTTCATCCAAGATGAAACATTTTATATTCTCGGATAAAAATAAAATCTGAAAACATCCAGGACAAAAAATTCATACCGGTAGTTAAACAATGATAGATAGCTGTGCTGCTTTTTCAAAGATGCTATATCACGCATGCTGTAATATAAAAGGAATCAATACAAATCAATTGCACAACAGCTTAGTTTCTGAATAAATCAGAAGTCAGCAGTGAGGGGACCCACAGGCAGGCTTTATTGCTGCTGAAAACGCTTGAGGCAACACTGATGCTGATGGGATTGAGATGAAAAAGAGGCTTACACATCATGCTTTCTTCACCATATAACACAATGAGAGGCATAGAATTATGATGAGGGAGAGGCACAGCAAATCTTCAAGACTGGTTCCCTCTCATACACCCAGACATGACCATTAATTTAAAACACCCCAGGATGGAGGAGTTTGTACACATCTGTGTATGCACCAGTTGGATTGGAATTATTCTGGCCATGTACGATTTAAACCATTGAATGAGGAATGGGGAGTCTTGTGAGGATAAAGATTTATAAACAACCATTACATATCACAGGCTACACAGATACGACGCACTGCATGCATTTTTTTTCCCAGCATCTTTTGCAGCTGTTTGCATGGTTTACAACATCAGTTCATCTCACTGGCAGTGGCAATGCCATTGAAGTAGATGCCTGAGTTGAAAGTTAAGAAATCACACGTGGAGCAGTCGGCTGCTCTCATTTGGAGGAGTGGATGAAGGATGATTCGGCCTTATGCTTGTCCTGTACCTCTCAAGATGGAGCAAGTGAAATGTGTAACCAGTTGTGATAGTTATTGATACCTTGGCAGTCATGGAGAAGTGTTTGAACAGCAGCTTGTATCTGGGTGTCTGCAACTCAGTGATTGATTATCTCTAAGGGACTGTGCCTAAACAGTGATGGATTGAGGCAAACAAATATTGAAACCTTTCTTTTATTTATAGAATAAACAGTGGGACTATTGAAATGCACATATATCAACAACATCAGAGCTGGGGGCAGAGCTGCAGACGCTACATGCATCAAGAGAAGAGAATATGTGTTTTTCTCGGCATTACGCGCTTCGATTGCACTAGCCCCTCCTCATCCTCTCGGTGCCATTTGGTAACAATTCAAATCCCTGAAAGATGAAAAGCATTTGTTCAGCATTACTTGACAAATAGTCATTCATCATCATTGCTCTTTGAAAAATATAGGATATTATATTACAAAGAGGAACCTCCAAGGATTGTGCTTGTCATGAATGCCATTTATCGTTTAAATATTTATTCATTTATTTTCTACGATTGCTTATCCATTGTAGTATCATTGGGGAGCTTAAGCCTACCCAAGCTGAAAGTAGGATTTGAATAAATATTAAGAAGATTTTAACTATTACTTGAGAAGTTGCCTGGCAATGCTGTAGCAGCCAAATCACCCAAGTGGATGAACTAAGGTCAAATGTTGGCAAGGAGACTAAGCAGCAGGAAGTGTAGCCAGTAACATTCAATCAACCTGATCTGACACAAAACAGCAGTGACCAGAAAAGGGCATTGGTTGTAATAGGCCATAGTAAGGCTCGGTTTTGTTGTAAGATATATGTTAAAATAAAAGCATATATATAGATGTTATCTAATTGAATTTAAAGTCAGTAATGTGAATTAGGATGAACACAAATTTTGTTCTGATATTTGCATTTCAGCTACTTTGCAGGATTTTTCCAAAATACTATTTTCCTTTATCCTCCCTATATTGTCTTGTTCCATTTGATTCATACCTTAATAGATTAAATAAACTCTTATTGGACGCACACACATATAATGCACATCAAGTACATGCTGCCAATCCTTTAATTTATCCCTGTGCAGATCTTTTGTGCACCCCTGCGTAAACTCAACAACATTGCATGGCAGTGCTTCTTCATGTCACTGAGATCATGTCACTTGCCTGAATTTGTCCCTTTTTCATATTTGGCATGTGTTTTGTTTCTGTGTGTCAAACATTGGATTTGATCTGACATAAAACGCTGCAGGTATGTTTGTCTGTATGGAGCTGAGTTACACATGCAGTTAGAAAAGCAAACAGCCGACAGTACGGAATGAGGGCTTTGGCTGCATACATATACTAAATTTGTCAACGTGGCATCGTTATGTTTTGGAATGCAACCGCTGAAGAAACCATCAAAAATATGTCTTATTGATCTGAATCACTGTTTTGTTCTTGTTGGCACTGCTCCGTGTCTTCATTCCATCTCCAGCCTGATCAACCATGATTGCTGTCTCTGTCTTTGGCCCTCTGGGCTGGTCAACGGGGGGCCAGACAGCGACTGACAAACCTTGCAAAAATGTGTGTTTGTTGGCTGTCACATCTGACTCTGTATCGTACAAGGAGCAAAACAAAAGAAAGTGTAAACTAAAGAAGCAAATCAGACAATATTTCCATCATTTTTGCGAAGCGTTTCACAAATTAAACAAGAAAAGCACTTGGAGTATGGGATCTTTATGCATCAAACATGAAAAGTAAAAGTGAATCAGAGTTGATGTGTATTTTAATTACATTTTTGAATCGGTAAATTGGGTTTTCAATATTAAAATGTTATATTTTTTCCTGAATTCATTCTGGATCTGATCAAGATGAAATTTGGTGGTTAGATAGAGCTCCCCACCCTACATGACTGTATCAAAATCCATAAACATTGGTCAATAATCAACAAGATATTGAGGAACAAATTTTGCTTGACTTGCTTGGGTTAATTTGGCTTGTAGCAAGCACAAAAAAATCAACTTAATGATTTTGACCAGTGCATTTATTTACTACAGAACACTCTCCAATCGCTCTCTCTCTCTCTCTCTCTCAACCATATGTTTCCTTTTTTGAGTCAAGACCATTCATCATCCATTCTAATTAAACACACCCTCATAGTGGGATAGTGGCAGCTTGAAGGAAGACAGACAGGAAAAGGAGATCAATTTCCATGGGATGGATGGAAAACGGAAGCGGTGGAAAAGAGAAGGGGTGGAGACGTGATAGATGCAGAGCAGCAGTGAGAAAGCTGTTCTGGCCAAAAGTCAGCTCTCCTTCCAGATGGGCCGTGGCCCCCTGCCGAGCTAATAAGATGGTGTGCCTCCTCAGGACACCTGACAGCCCCGTCTTAGTCCATTTATTTAACAACATGTGGCCCGTTTTCCATTTCATTGGAGATTGATGGAAGTTGTACATCTGCAACTGGAGCTTGAGGGCATAACACTGCACAGAATGCTGGAGACTGGTTCCAATAGCGCTTCTTGATTTCTGACCAGCTTTTCACTGACATATTGGCTATATTTTCCTGACATCACTTGTGCTACATCTTCCTGATGATGTGTATGCCTTCCTGCACTCTTAGCTTCAGTGTACGAGTCACACATTTCATTGTCTGTGATGTGACAGGCCAATGGGAGTCAGGATATGCTTTTGATGACATTTGTCTGTCTTTTTGTAAGCAAGATTACAGAAAAGCTGCTGAATAAATGTTGATTTTTTTAAAATAAAAATCTGAAGATGGGTCTTTGTCTAACTGAGAACGCATTCAATTTTGAGTTATCCGGATTCCCATCTGGATACCAACAAATCTTGATTTCCCCCAGTTTGGTTCCCTCGACAAATGTCCATGCAAGCATTGGTTGTTTTCAAGCATTTATAGCACATGGTAATTTTTTATTTATTTTAACATCACAAATATGACATTTTCTGCAGTGCTCTAAATCAATGAAGAGTAACTGTCAAGCTTGAAAGCCAAAAGGAGAAGATAATGTTTTTCTCCATAAATGCCCATTCTGGTCACTGTTAGTCCTTCCTTTCAGAGAAAATAAACAGTCTGACCTTTTCCCTAGATCTGGCACAATTCTTCATTTTGTGGATTCAGCTTTGTTTAATTTGGTTCAATTCATTGCTCATGATAAGGACTATTAAATATTTCAATCAGAGCCATTGAGCTTTTGGAAAAACACAAATATCAAAACTGTCAGTCTTTCCTGTAATGCATTAAAAAGAAATTAGTTTATTTTTCCAACAGGATACATTGCTGTATGAATAAAATAAAGGGCAGCACAAACATAATTTCCATTTCAGGAATAACCTAAACTATATTGGAAAGAAACAAATGTAAGTTTTGAATTTAAAATGTGATAAATCCTCTGGTAGTTACAGTACTGTATTTACAAATTTTACCTTAATCTATAACTTTGAAGAGGAGGTAGTACCTTAAAAGTAAACCTTAATTTTATTGATGGATAAACCTATTCTTTATGTCCTCAATGCATCTAATTTGTACATCCAAGCCAGGTAATAAGACTATAAAGTACTCACCATGAGCTAAGCTACATTTCTTATGCAGCCCTGCAGAATAATAGTGCATCTTATGCAAATAGAAAAAGTCACTGCAGGAACAACATGTATTTAAAGCATTTTAACGGTGTATACCTTTATATCTAGAAATGTAACAATCCCCCAAATGTACTTGTGATCATACAGGATATTAGGTCAATATGATGACTCACAATCTTCAAACTGATGTTCTTAAATGTTACAATAACGAAAAGGTAATGATGTCAGTAGCTGCATGGACAATTCACACAGGCAATTATTTTAACGATTTCAACCTTTCCAAGCACTACCTGTGCATTAGCCGTATCACTTCTCACTTGGTCGTTATGGCTGAATGTCCACCGTCCAGCTGCAGCTCAGACAGGATGATAAAGTGATAGTCCAGTGATTGCCAGATATTGTCGCAGAATGTCAGCTACCCACAGCAAAGAGGATTACTGTATTTCACCACCCAGCTCTATTAGGTGACTATGTTGGGACTCAGGCTGAACCACATAAAGCAGCTTTCACTTCGAACTCATCTGAAAATGATGCAGGAAATATAAGTTAACCGTGTCACTTATTCTCTATCTCTCTAAAATGTCAGTGACATGTTAAAAGCAACACCTCTACAAAATACACAAATATTCCATCCAGGTCCACAGAAATTGCAATCGGTCTTTTTGTAGTAACACAGGATCGTATGGATTGCAGTGTCAGGCCTTTGGTGATTTGGTTCAGTGTCTGGAAATTGTTTCTTGGCTGATCTGTTTTTGTGATGCGTATTCTCTTTATTTTTGTAAGTACTGAAAGAGCAAAATGGAATTTCTGAAAAGAGAGGGCTAAATTTGGGGGAAAAAATAAAGTGTTCCATCTCTGACAGGAGTGAGTCAAGTGTGAGTTTTCAAAAACTTTGACGTCGCAGATTATGTCGGTCCCAGAAGGAGATACGTCTGGAGATACTTCCTTCTGGCGCTCCATCCATTTTATTTTCTCGCTGTACTTTTTTTTTTTTTTTTTTCACAGTTATTTCTCACTCCAATGGGGGTGGTGGGTGCTACGGGCAGAGGTTATCATACACTGTGCAGACTGTAAAGGCCAAAGAGGCACTGTCATTTATGATTTTGCGCTACGCAAATAAGAGACTCTGATACCTATACTCAATTTCTGTTGAGCAACCTACATCCCACTTACCTCCATTGCCCTCTGCTTGCAGTAAGTATGAGCAGATTCATCTCAGTCGTTCACTGGGCGCATATGCTGAAAAGCTCTTCAGGCTTCCACTGCCGTCTGTTTTGTATATCCACAGATGATGCGCACTGAAGTTTTTGTCTTTGGATGAGCTGGTTTAGAGGAGATGTTATAGACATATTCTGGTTTGCTCAACTGATTTTTAAATGAAATTAAGTCATTTCTGACACTGCTCATGTAAATGTTACATGTTTATTGAACAACAAATATTAAATCCTGACCATATGAAGAATAATTTATTACACCTTTTATTTTGCAACTTTCCCTAAAATAATGTTAAAGTGGATAATTTAACAGTGAGAAAAACATATCACAGTGCATATTTGTCATTCCTGTGGCAAGACATATTTGGCACTGAATAGGTCAAAGTGAAGCAGTGCAATGCTAAAATTACCTGTCAGGGTAATACAAAGGTCCTGGAGTGAGACAAGAATGTGTGAAGAAGGAGAAATGGGGTATTACAATTTATATGTTCTGCTTTTTCCGCCCTATTACTGATCCAACCCCCAACAGAAGCGTGCAAAAGAAAAAAAAAATCAATATATTGCTGCCATGTGAGGGAACTGGCTCTCATGGCAGAGGGAAACAACTAAAAAAATAGAGCGAGAGGGAGAGAGCGAGAGAGAAAGAGAGAGAGAGAGAGAGTGAAAGGACCCCTGCCTTATTGATAATTAAAATAGCAATAGTGGCTGGAATGCTTGAAAAGAAAGCAGCACAGCTCCAATTGACTGATGAGTGCAATCGCAATCTCAGAATATAAACAAGCTCAATGCTCCAAATTCCAATTAGTGAAGTCACTGTCTTGCATTTACGAGAGGGCAAAGGCAAAGTGAAAAATGTCTGTAACAGAATGTGACCAACAAGCACACAACAATGTGCTTGTATGTCATTTCTAAGCAAATATTGTGTTTAGCAGCATTAATGCTTACATGTACATTATAATTCGACTCACAATTTCCAAATAACATGATTTTTGTCTTGCTTTCGTTCAGTGACAATTTGTTTCTATCAAACCATCTCGTAAATTTTCTCAATTCAATGAATATTCCGGCTGCATACTGTTTTGGGTCTATAGAATTAGTTATTTCTTCCATCAGTTGAATTAATGCCATATATGTTGATCTTTTTTCTCGGAAACCAAGGTTGAGGTTGAGTCATTACACATTGTAAAGGGCTTCCTGAAAATAGAGTTTGACATTTATCAGAGTGACTGACTGACTGTGAAAATGACCTTTTTGTATTGACATGCATTCATTCATTACCAGGCCATGGTGTAATTGTCGTGTGACTCCAAGACACCTCCTTAATAACACAGATATACGGTCTGTTTCTATGGGGGATTTGTGAAGCAGGGTGTGAAATTAATACTTCTCTCTTCTCAGGGGCACAATAAATAAAGTTTTTAGTTCATCAAAGGAGATAACCTTCCTTCTTTATTACTATTGCACTAACCAGCAACTCCCATCAAACAATATATATCTTTTTTATTTATTTTCAATTCCGTGTTAATTCACACGGCCATTATGTCAAGTCAGCACAAATGGTTTTGAATGCAAACCACTTAGGGGTAAAACAGGTAAGAACAATGCATGAGAAGAGACAGTTGGGCTTCGGCTCAACTGTGAGAGGAACTACATCAAAGAAATGGCAATTTTAACAATTAACTGCAACGTGTCTACCTGAAATAGAAAATGTATAGATTTAGTTAACTAAATGTATATATATATATATATGTCCATGCATTGAAACAGCCAGTACAATAGCTATAGATTATTGGAATTGTTGAATGTCTGAATTATCGGAAGGTCTAAATGTGGAGATTCAGCTTCTCTTCTCCCCCGATTTGTTCCATGTATTGCCAACACCTTGACCACTGCTCAATTGATCAATAACTAAACAAACCTAACCTTAGTTACATCTGTAACTCCATGTGTCTCACAGACAGATTCCTTTGGGACAAAATCCATTTCCTCACCCAGAGAGACTCCATCACTGTCCCATAAAATGTCAGCTCACCTAATGGTGATGAAGGCTGAGCTTTGCAAAATTAATGCCGAGCTGTGATTAAGCAGCAGTCGTTGGCAGGAGTGAATAGGCTGCAGCTGCAATCTAATGAGCAAGTGATAATACATTTTATAAAGAAGCAAGAATGATGATACCAAAGAGTGGCCTGTGACGACTCAAGATGTGTGCCTCAACTATCAAACCAACAGACGTTGTTTTATTTATAGATCACTTCAAAGTCATGCAAATCCAAAGTCACTTATTGTTCTGCCTTTACTTCAATAAATGTAAGCCATACATAAATTGCCTGACAAATAAATCTACTTCCGAACTTCAAGTGTCATGCATGTCTGTATAATATTTGAACGCTTTCAACTTTGGTGTTGCAGATGGAATTGATTAGATTTGTTTTCCTCCTTGAAGTATTCAAGTTTTGCATGATCAGAAATGGCACAAGCAGGCATGACATTTAATGATATGCATGACAAAGGGTCAGCTGTTAGAAGACGGGGTCCTCAAGGGACTCAAAGATAAAAGATTGAAAAAAAGAATACAACACTCATTTATATATTAACTTTATAGCTACATACATTATATGTAGTTTAAATGCAGGTGACAACCAAAACTAAACTCCCTTCTTGTTTAAATAAACAAAGTGCACACAACAGAAAAACAAAATATTGTAAAATGACCAAATTTTACAAACCATGAAAGATGATCAGACAAATTATTCAGACAACTGAAAACATCCTTCTGTGGGGAGGATCATACACTAAGGTCTTTAAGATACCATAATACTATTAAGGGCCTCTCGGATAAAGATAATGATCTTATGAGGAACCATTATATTCAAGTTTGTATGTCTGGAATACAAAATTGTGTCTTTGCTATTGGTATAGATGCACGGGCCTGGTCACCTCAAAACTCTTTAAAGCGCCCAACTAACCTACCAAAAGCTCCATGAAGCATTGTTTAACATGGCAATATGTTAGATCAGTTTGTTTTTCTTTATTCCTCCTATAAGCCATAAATGTTCAAGTCTCTTAAAAAGTATTTCTGGACTGTAAAATAGAATAAACTTTGGTTTCCCATATCCTTGTGTGCCAGCAGTTCCATTCAATCTATCAAAATGCATTAGACTTTCTTTTTTCTTCTTCTTTTTTTTGATTCAGTGTCATGGAACTAGCCATCAATAACCTTCAGGCTGATTAGGTGACCGAAAAACTGAAGTACATAATGATGATTTCCACATATAAAGAATATGTCAATGTGTTCTTTGGCAACCAAATACAATTCAAGACCAGAGTGTTGCCACCTTTGATTGCTTTGTGAGCTTCGGCACTGTATCGAAAATTTGTTGACAGTTTGTCATATTTGAATGCGAACAGTAGCAGCACTGTGATAAGCACATATTTCATTTATTCTTCCCCTTCCCTATCCAATGTAAAGAATGAATCAAGGGGACTGAATGTTGGAAAGAAAGGAATATATATGTAGAGCCTGATACAAATCGCCCAGTAAGAGGAGAATATTAAATCAGTGCAAGGGATTGCTGTTTTAGTTTTGTTTGCTTGTGTTTGCCCGACCAAACAAGAATAACACCCCGATATACCAGTATCATGTTTTGACACATTCTGTGCTTTCAGATGGAACCAAGATTTTAGGTGATAAGCTGACTTTGAAGCAAAATGTGTTTCATCACTGATACATTTTGTGGAGCCAAATTACTGTGAGTGCATTGCCTGAATCTATATGGGATATACATATATATATATATGGTTTGTGTCTTATTTTTTAAGTTCTGTCTCTAAAAAAGTTGTTTTGGTGTTGCAGTCATTCTGACATATATGTTTGTATGATGAAACCACTAAGATTTATGATCTCATCTCTGCTACATATGTGTATTTAGCCCTATAGTCATAAAAGCCCTGCCATAATGTCACTGAGAATTTCGAAAAGCAAGAACTGTGAGCTTATCAGTTTTAATATATACTCTGTCGATGTTCAGCTCATTCCATCCAAGGAAGCTTTTTTTTATTATTATCAATGTTCAGTGTAGTTCAACCTCCGGAGAAAATGCATGTGAAAGTTCACCCTGGAGAAACTTTCAATTTGCCACTCGTGGGTTATATCTACAGCCTCTCCTAACAGTTTGCTGCATTTTGTCGGAGACATCATGGGGGGTTCCGAGGGGAGCAGTTTATTCCACACAGACCCTTGTCCTCCAAGATGACTTCTGTTGTCGAAGAAAGGTACCACATGGTGCATCACGTAATTTCTGCACCACCTAATGTCTCCAGGATTTATTAAAAGCTGAGAAATATAATCAGGTTGTCATCACAGCAAAATTGCACATTTACGACTTTTCCCAACCCTATGATTGAATACTTAGGAATGACATATGGTTTTCCCTCAGCTTTGCTCCTTGGCTGTTATTCACTGCTATAGTTTCACAAGTAGGAAAGTGCAATAGTGAACCATCAAATCATTGACACCACAGTAAAAACAATATATTTTTGTCAACCACCATCTTTGGTTTCATCAGACTAAATCTTTGATTTATTGCATTTTGATGAACAAAATTATCCTGGCTCTGCATGCTGTACCCCTTCAGACTCCCGCTGCTTCTCTGATACCTGTCCAACCACTTGCTCCTCATGTTTTCAAATCTACCTGAGTTAATTATGGATTTGTTTTGACCAAAACACAGCTTGGCATGGAACTGTTGAAAAGTGACCAAAGGCCTTGTGTTTGATTTTATTTCGGTGAGGCTTAGATCCTAATGTGTGTATGTTTCAAAGCACAACAACATGATCCATCTTTTCAGTGAACAAGAGCAACTTTGAGCTAAATCTGGTTTCAAAAAACAACAAAAGCTGTGTTTGATTTTTTCAAGTGACTAAAATAACATTTTAATATCATTGTCATTATTCACTGTTACAGTATTAGTAAAGCAAAAGCAGAAAGATTGCTCCAGACGCTCCCGGTCTCTTGATGCTAAACTGTGAAAGCGGCTATGTTTCTAATCGAGAATGAACAGAACCAGGGCAAAATTTCACAGGTTTTTGTGTAAAAATCCTGTACTAAAATTATGGAATTTTTAAGTAATCTGGCAATTTGAGGAAATCACATAAAAAAATTTGAAACATGAATTATATGATACATTAAACAAGTGAAAATGTGTTTTAAGATTGAACAAGCAAAATCTGATTTCTCGTTTCGCAAATACTTGAAAGTATTAAAAATCAAAATAGAATGTTTTTAAGGTGGAACCGGTTTCTGGGTTCATTCCTGGAATTCTGTCTTATTCCCATATGTGTGTGGAAGTAATGAATTACATGTCACAATCTCTCAATTATTCAAAATGGCATTATTCTATTACAACCCAATACAATTAAGGCTTAAGAAAATGTTATGAAATCCAATTCGACAATTGAGCTCTGGTTTCCAACACCATGTTTAATGAGCCATTGCTGGAGGGAGAGCAAGTAAGAGTGTGGGCCCCTTCACATCAATAGCTCTTCTATCCTCCGACGGCAACGCTCTATCAGAAGAATATCTTTTAATCAGAAAAACAATTCTGAACAGACGCAGATGTGACACAAGCCCAATTCCTTGCCCAACCACTGCTGATGCTTCTGAGCAATCAGGGAAATCACATCCCTCCATAAAATATGTAGCAGTTACCCATTCTTTCCCATATTCAAAATTATTCAGACATTATCTCGATGTAACATGCATGATTTCCAATCGGAGGCACTCCTGTCATCTTCAGTGGCATGAATCAACATATAGTACCATTTTGTGGAAAACAAAAATAGAATTGCGGTGTTCAGAACCAAATGCTTGTAGACAATATCTTTCAAATATAATTTAAATATAATAGACTAAAAGAACACCAGACAATGAAAATGTGGGTGCTGTTTCTTTTGCCTAATGTTATCTTTCTATTTTATGAATGCAACAATACAATACAGCCCAGGCTTAGAATGCAAAAAAAGAAATCTGAATATGTGATAGCAGCAGATTACCGGTAATTTGAAGACCAAAATATCCAATGTTAAAGCCGACATAAAGATCCCAGTTGGCACAAAAACAATTATATTATGGCTTCCTCATTAGTATAGTGGACAAAATCTCTGACTGTCACACGGAAGACTAAACCTTGAACTTTGTCACCTGATGTGGCTTAAGTGATAAGAGTCTTGTCGACTTATCAGAAGGTCATTGGCTTGAGCACCAGCCCCCCCAGTTTACATGCCAAAATATTCATGATTAAGATCTCCAAGCTTGCTCTCCAGGCACCATAATTGCTGCTCATCTGACCCGTTCCTGCTCCCCAGATATGGGTCAAATGCAGAGAACAAATTTCACAACATTATATTATATATAACTGTACACTGTATATGAAAATTAAATCTTACATAGATTACTTGTCCTGAACATGACAGAGGATGCCATCTATAACATGGTGGGATATTAGAGTGAAAATGAGGAGGATATATTTAAAGGTTAATTGCACTCCAAATTGGTCAATACTTTCCAAGATTTATGACCCAATTTATTTAGTCAAAATTATATTTCTGCACGCACAGATAATTTCACTAGTACTACAACATTCTCTTCTGCACTGTTTATTTTTTAGTCACTTCTGTGTGGTGTGGTAGGTTAATTAGTTGTTCTGATTGTGATGGATAGGAATGTATTAAGAAGTTTTTTTTGCAAATGGCATTCATGCCTTTTATATGGTCTCTGCCAATTTTCAAACATACAGTTTCGATGACAACTACACCCAGCCTCCATTTATTAATAAAAATCATTGATAAAATAGTTCAAAGGTTGATCTATCCTTTGATCAAAAACAATCAGCGACAGCGTTTGTTTGATGCATGGATACCAATGGTGACGAACCTGAGAAATAAATCTGACAGACAGAACTGATCTCGCTCTGCAACTGTAAACACCTCAGTGAGGTGGTAGGGGTGTGGTTTGGGTGGTACTGGGAATGACACCCTATAATGCCCTTATGCCATTGGAGTTGTCAGTAAGTATGAGCAATGTAAAATGCCAATGTCCAAAAAATCCCTGTGTTTTGCTTGTCCCTGCTGATGGATGAGGACATGGAGTGTGCTCTATGACCCTGCAATCCCGTGTCATAGCAGTCTGCAGGCTGACGATAAACAAGCAATCATGTCGTCAGTCAGACAGCATGCCTTCTTTTTTTGTGTTTTGCACTTTATCTGTCTATGTGACTTAAAAGCTGTACCCTGGCAGACTTAAAGTGATGCCTGACTGTTTTGACAAATCGGTCTAAAAACACAAGAATTCACCTCTACTACGTAAACACATAGACAAAAATAAATAATTATTTCTTATAAGATGTAAAATCTGTTTTGTTTGGGGGTTGCCAATGTTGTTTACGTCGCAAGGCATTCTGGGTGTGAAGTTGAAATGGCTGCATTATTTAATCTGGCAGCGATGAGCTCCTCCGTTCAGCCTTTTCAGTCGGAATCACAGCGTCTGCAAAGACGGGGAAAGTGAGGAAGAAGCCAGAGATGAAAATGGAGATTAAAATCGACGGGAGAACCCTAGATTTGGTCGTTTTGTTCTCCGTGGCGTCTGCGTTGCCATGCCAACAGAGAGCGAGCGATGGAGAGGGAGAGAGAGAGAGAGAGAAAGCGCGTGCTGTAAAGAGCTCCAGCTTTTGGAACAAGTGCTATCTCGCTTTTAAATAAACTGTTGTAAAATGGTTGAATTTGTCCCAAATAAAAAACTTGCAAGATAAATGTTTGGTTCTAAAGATTTATTGATACATCGATGCTGAGACATTACTCTTCAGTGTCTGTGGAAACATCAAATAGTCATCAATAAATGAGCCACTGGCTGCATTTTCGGATTTATCCATACAGGCAGCAACCCATGCGAGCTGAGTAATGCTTTTATTTCGGAGGATTTGGCAGCTTCCAGTCTAATTCACTGTGAATCATCTGAATTTAAAAGCATCTGAAAACATCCAAAGAGGAGAAACGAAAAGTGGATCATTTGAACCTATTCACCCCTGAGAGTGAAACCACCGCAGGATAGTGGAATCCTGATGCGATATGAATCAAAGATGGGCGAGCAGCTATAATGGTAGGATTGCCTGGGAAAGACTCATCAATAGAAAAATACCAATCCATTCCATTTCCGATAAATCCAGGTAAGAATTAAGATCTCAATGATTTCTACACATTTCTACTGGGTGGCTCATCCTGTGTCCAGAGTTAGATTCTGCATGCTTGTCAATATATATATAAAAAATGCTGTGAAGACTTATACATCATAAAAGGGTTATTAAATGCAACCTTTCATTTCATATATTAACCCTTCAGTGACTTTGTTTCACTGAATATGAAGAGTGCTTATAATTGCAAACACACCCCATAAATTACGTGGCCCAGTGACTTGAAAATATGCACAAACATAGAAATACATTCATTGGCTATTCAGAAAGTGTCATCAAGTCGCCATAGACAAATTATATCAACAGTACAAAACCTTCAGTTTGTTCTTTGCCAAGATGAGACCCCACTGCTGACGATAGATTGAAAGTTCAAAGAACAATTCAAAGAAGGATCTGGAAGCTAAATCAAAGCAGGTAAGTTTAAAAATAAAATAAAACCTTAACTTTAAAAACGTGGCACTGACCCGATAAGAACTGACAAGGTAAAACTAATGAGAATAGGCTAAATAAATGTTCAAACTGAAGAACGAACACAGGCAAACGTAGTACACAGGAGGAAAGCAGAGCATAAGCACACAGATAACAAAGGTTCCAGAAGAACTGATAAAAAAAAGGAAAAGCACAAAGACTAAATACAAAAAGACTGATCATAATAAACAAGCAAAACTAGTTGATGGGAAGTGGGAGTTCAAATAGTATACTGTACACAAGATCAAGGAATGTATGCAGCACTTTATTTTAAATTGCCCCTTGGGGACCAATAAAGTGTTTTGAATTGCATTATTTATTTCATTCATTACACTTTTAAGGAACAAAAAATTAGGCTGAAGAGAAAAACACGCTATACAGGTGTTCTTACCTTCACAACGGTTACGTTCGGACGACCCTGTAGCTAAATGATTAATCATTAAACAAAACCACTGTTGACTTGTTGTAGGTTTGTTTGACAATCACAATGGCCCAGTCAGATTATTTTAATTTATGGTGTTTATTTTCCTCAATTTCCAAATAGTGGTAAACAAAAATTCCCAAAACAGTGCCGTTTACAATGATGCAAAATAATTCGCTGTTACCTTTACGGACTTAACTTAAAAATAACACATGTAATGTTGATTAATAATAATATTTCTGTTCTTATTCGGAGCACATCTAACCATTCCTTCGGTGAATTTTTACTCCACAAAGTCAGAAATAATTAAAACTGCTAATTAATCTAAACTATAATCACCTGGCCACTAAGGCTCTATAAAGGTGTGAACCATAGACTGTCTCTGTTTGGCCGGTCACCTGAACCACGCACGCGGAAGCGGACACGAGATGGAAGCTTTGATGAGCAGCGAGACCCGGTGTGCGCCCCGGGCTGCGCGTTGGATGAAACGCGTGCCACGGACCAGTTTGTGGGGACGTTTGGAAGGAGACATGCGTGGTGGACTGGGAGACAAGGGGAACAGGTAAGAACAATACTACAGTGAATGGGTATAACTCTTATATATGTAGCGCGAATGCAGCTTTAAACTTTTAAAATGTCCCGACGCGAGTAACAGGGTGGGGACGGAGGGCGCGAGTCTGTGCATCCTGAGTGGGAAAGGAACGCACGCACTCCACGATAGCGTCAGTGACGGGGAGACAGGAACGGCTCCGTCACATGATTGACAACTTGACCAACACTTTGTGTAGTCAAACTTGTTTTAGCACGCTGGCAACACTTCCGGGGTGTACCCTGCCTCTCGCCAATAGAAAAGCTGGGATAAGCGCCGACAATAAAGCAGAAATTAAAATGAATGCAGGAATTTATTTATTTTTATTTGCCTACATATATAGTAATTCATACTGCACATATGTATAAGTACTCGCTCAGAACTCCACTGCCAGGCCAGTGCATTCTGCTTGTCGTAGCAGCGATTCCTTGTCACTGAACACCCTTTTAAATTTCCCAAAGGCAGTCGTCCGAGTTGTCGTGGGGACCAGCTGTCGTCACTTATCTTACTACTGTTTACTTCTTTCTCCTGATGAATTCCAGCACAATCCCCTCACCTTGGGACCATTTACACGCCATTCACCATTGCTCTTGTCAAGCTGAACTGTAAATACACATATTTCAGATGCCCTTTCAAGGCTGAAAGGTGCCAACACATCCATTCATTCATTTTCACTGCTACTATGACAATGCAGTTCATATAGCGATAGTAAATGGTGACATACAGAGAGACAGCAATGCAGTCTCACATGGCGTGGAGCACAGTTAGACCAGCAACTGATCAATCCATGGTGAGGCTCAGCTGGCCGCACGTCTTGTTTTAGTATTTGAACGATAAATGTGAAAATTCAGCGATTTTTAAATGAAAAATGATAAAAAAACAGTTGAAGTTAAATCGAAAGTAACTTTCTAGTACAAATCACCTGGGGAAAAAAAAGATATTTAATTATTTTCTTATATATATTCAATTAAACAAATAAAATGTTTAACTACATTTTACAGTTCACATATTGGCAGATCTGACACTTCCTTACAATTACTGCTTGAGCAATATCCAACAGTTTTCTTCTTCCTTCCACACTGTTTTGCCTCCAACTGGCTGTCCCTCTCATCATTATGTATCACTTTTGTGCCGCAAAATCGTATTGGTCCTCTGGTTAAATGTGATTGTAAAACTACATCCATTTATATTTCTTGACAGTCTGCTGTAATATCCCCAAAATCAAATAAATGTCATCATTCATCACACAAGCTCACTTCTGATTTGAGAGGGAGATGGACATTCGATTCACTTCGACTTGACATATATCCATCACCATCAAACTCAATACTCAATGCAATCAAACTTTTATGCTCATATTCTGAGTCTATACTGTGCACTGTTTAGTATTATTCTTCACAAGAAACTGTTCGTCTTCGCAGGCCAATGTGATAGATCTTTATTTTCAGCTACAGTTAAATCAATCGGTGCTTCCCCACTTTATCAGTTTGTTGTGTTAAACTTCAAATGCAATCATTGTTTTTATTCTGAAAAATTGGATTTAAATAAAGCAAAGCCGCCATGCCCAGCATGAAACCAGGAACAGAATGAAAGCAAAGGTCTGATATCTCTGAGGGCTCTGTCTTATGCTTTGGTGACATTAGTCTCCAGACCTCCACGGTTTGTTGTAGTGCTGTGCCAGTGTTGGAGATGTTGCTTTTGCTCTACTGAATCCATCATTATTCAGGTGTAGAGAAAAAAACATGTATGCTTGTATTTGATCAAATAATCCAGAGACCTGTATTGGTTGGAATATTTAATCCCTTCTGATGGTGCAAAAAAAAATGAGACGTAAACATGTTGCATGTAAAAAAGATGGTGAGGAGGCAGGGTTGAGGTATTCTAGTGACTACATTAGACAAAAATGAATATACACTTTGTGTATATGTGTCTTGTAATTTGAACAAATGTACGTACAGTATTGTGAGTCTTCATGGATGTTGTTGTTTTGTAACTTCATTTTCATTGTAATGTACTCTCAGTGTCGAAAATCAACAACTGGAGAGGACACGTCTTGTCCAGGGTAGACCTTGCCCCTACCCCAATGCCACAATGCACCAGTGGTTGCACCAGTGGTTACAACAGATGGACGGATGTCTTACAATTAGATTTGATTATCAGTTGAAAAATACTGTGGGGGGGGGGGGGGGGGGGCTGTTGCAGGAGGTATGCCGCTGGAAAGCTGAACTTAATTTACAGAGATATGGAATGGGGAAAAATCGTAAAATACTTTTCACACTGTGAAGAGCACAGAGAGGCAGATCACAAACGGTGGTCCCTCAGGATACTCTGCGCTTCTCAGCTGAGGTCACCCAGCCTATTTGTTTTCACAACCACACTGTTCCCTGAGTATTAAATCATTTTGAATTAAGTACAGAGATAAAAACTAAACTTCAACAGCTTATATTGTGTATTCTGCCATTAAATGTAAATATAAGTATAGTCCCTGATGCCTTCAACAACAAAAAAGTTTTTCTTATTCTTCTGAAGTTACATAACCGAAGTAAATATCAAAATTTTAATGAGGTAACCAAAGAACAGGAAGTTCTGAGAATTGAGCCTCCTCCTGAGTTTCTCTGGTGCGTTGGCTCTTAGTTTAAATCGGATCCAGGAAATATTTTTTGCAAAAAGGGAAAAGTATCAACCTGACATAATGTATTGTATGTGTAACAGAGTAAATATGAATGCAGTTAAATCCTGCACAGAAAGACACACTTGTAAGATATAAATGTTTGATGCTAGAGTCGAGCATGATCAGACTAGTAGGATCGTGCTGGGTTTCATTGTTGTATTGCCAAAAAAAGCATATAAAATATTTACTAGGTAGCAAGGCAGAACACCATGAACAGAATACATGGTTTAATCTTGTTTTACACAAGCATTTTTCCTCTGTACTTAAACCTGCCAACAGCTTACACTTCTGAAGTATATTGGAGCTGGAAGCCACACGGCCAGGCAAAAGATGTAAGGATATAGATCAATGAGCTTGGCGTTGCTGGCAGCATGACATGACAGACTAGTATTTACACTGTCCAAGGACTCTGTGCCTCTAAGACCATTGCTTTAGCCAAACACACTGATACCATTGGATGTTCAGGGACTGGGACAGTCAGCATCTGGAAAACAAGATCAAAATGATATCCTAGCAATGTATGCCATGTAATCATGCACACTATTTCATCTTCCAGGATTCATTTTATTTTTACGTGTTACCCCATCAACCTAAATGCAGTCGGCGTTTAAATGACTTGTTTAGCTCACAGCTTGATGATTCCTGCCTGACTGTTTTCACCTCATTGGCCATTTCAGTTGCCATGGTAATTATTGCAACACAATACTCACCTAACCTATGTGGTCAGTCCATGGATGTGTTATTAATAAATTCACTTTTACAGTAGTGAATCACTGGATGATGTGGATGATGCTGATTTACAGCAATACTCACCTGTAAAATCTGAAACTGCTGTTAAAAGCTGTGCAAGAGTAAACGGATGGCACAAGGAAATGTTAGAGGGTGTATGTATCTATGCTAGGGGTTTTATACGGCCATAGTTTAAATCACTACACAAGTTTTTATAAATAATTTATTTCCTTCTCTCAGGAATGCCTTAGCATTGACGGTAGGTGAATGCAAGAGATCGGGATCGTTGGATGATATTGGGCTCATTGACATTGAGACAAATATGAATTTTAAGAAAATGTTTCACCATCCAAAAAGCACAGGCTTGTGGAAAAATATTTTCAGATTTCATTTCAGCCCTCCACTCAGTTGGCCCACTTCACGGTTCAGCAAGTTTATACAAATTATACAGTGTGCATAGTTGTGGAGTTCAGTTTGGGGTCTTCACCTACTGTGAGCAAACCAATGAAGCAGAAAGAGCAGCAAGATAGTGCTTCTAAAAATAAAATGAGCCAATGGATTGAGGCACGCCAACTCATGTCTACGGTCCCAAGAGATAAACAGAGAAGTGATGTCCTGTTTCCCTTCTTGGTAAGCTGAGATAAATATGTTCCCTATCAGGTTAAAGTAAAGATAAGATGTTGTTGCCTATATTAAATGAGATTGCAGCAAATCCATGTCTATTATTTCTAATATCTCTACTGTTATCAGTGTATTGCATTGATTACTGTTGCATTTGAATTTATCTGTGTTGCCATTGAGCCAGCCCCCCCCCCCCCCCATTCTGCCTTGCTGTGCAGTATTTTTGCCTGACCATTATGGGGCTTCATGAAATTACTGTATATAAGCGTTATAGGTTTGATGGTGCAATCAAAGTGCAGTTGTACCTTCCATTGTCACAGGCTGAGTCAGAGGAGGTGATGCTGTGGAAAGGTTCTTGGCTGATGAACAAGCACACAGCCCTGATTACAGCAGTGCTGTTTCCATTCAAACCTTTGTGACACTCAGAGACACAATTAGCCTTGATGAGAAAAGAGCTCTCCTGTGCCTGCCTTTTACCTGCTCCCATTCCTGTCCTCTAATTCAATTTATAAGCAGGAATTATGATTGCTGTGTGGATTACAGACAAAACTGACGCTACCTCTCCTTTGTCGTCTTCTTGTAATTGAGTCACAGATGAGTGACTCCCCCCCCCCCCCCCCCCCCCATGCTTCAGTGCTGTCAGCCAATCACAACACAATCACACAATTGCGAGATCAAAGGCTGTTGAGTTAATGATAGATGCCGATACAACTCTATTTGAACGAACTTGCAGTATTTGCAGTACACAAGCGTGCAAATGTATGTGTATAGTGTCGTCAGCACTTTGGTTACCTTTTGGTTGTTAGAAAGGGATATACAAATTAATATTGATTGATAGATTAATCAGGAAAGAAGTCGGGGCATATTTCTTACCAGAGTAACAATCTGGGTGAAGTTAAACACAAAATTACAAGGCTGATCAATATCTGGCTAGCGAGCTGACTTCCTGTACAGTACATTTCATATTTTTGTTTAAAACTGCATCTGTAGAGTATGTAGCAGAGAAAAGGCTTATCACTTGTCTAAATATGTGCAGCAACGATAAGATTTTAAGGGTACGACTACATACTGTAGCAGACTACAGGAGATAAATGACTTGTCAACATGCATACTATTACTGTCAAATGACTCATAGTTTTGTTTTGTTTCAATTTTAGGGGAATTTGTTTAATTTAATGTTGTAACAATGATAAACCAGGGCACACTGACATAGACAAAAGCAAATTAGTGGTTACTATTTAACATTAAAGTCAACATTGTGGTAAACTACTACAGTTTCTTGCAGAAAAGGACGGAGACGTTTTTCTAATTAAGGTCAATTATGTGGAGTTAATGAACCATTATGTACGCAGCCTACAGGAAATGAAGGATTTCACTGTTATCAGTACTTTGGGGTAATTAGTCTGCTTTTGAGGACTCAGATTTCAAACCCTGCCTCTATTTCCATTCATCTCCCATAAAAAAAAAAGTTATTTGGGTTCTGAGGTCATATCCCTCAATGCAAAGTGTATTTTTGTATCTGAATAATTTTTTAAAGACTTCAGGAG